>NC_133617.1:118466568-118766568 GCF_048593235.1 Sminthopsis crassicaudata | reverse complement strand
GAAGCCGAATTCAACTGATAAAAAAATTAGAAAATGTAACATAAAGGAGCATATTGATGAGATGGAAGTTAGAGAGACATAAACAGAAAGAACCATAAAGTATGAGACTGTATATCCTGTAAGTTCATTAATTTATCCAAAGGCTGATAAAATAGTTAAATTTTTTTTTTAGCCACAGTAACTTCGAAAGAAATCTCCCCTATGATTTCTTAACTGCGTGACATCAGGCAATTCCCTAGTAGCTTTGACTAAATCCTAAACTTGAGCTTGACTTATCTTGCTGATGAAGGAAATACTTTGTAGGTCCTCCTTACATTGAAAAGTGATAGCACTCATTAACTAGAAACTCAATTTACAAATTTAGAATAGAGTACTTATTAGAAATGCTTATTAAGACAGTCCTTTGTCCTAAAAACTGGTGAGATCTATGGAAAAGTATTCAGAAATAAAACAAAGAAATCCTCTGAGAGTTTCAGAACAGGGGCCAACCAGGCCATGGAAGTAGAAGTTCTCTCTCATCAATGGGAAAGCTAGGAAGTTGATAGAGAGGTAAAACACTTCTTTCTTCCCTCCCAACCCAGTGCTACTAAGAAATAGAGAATCTCCTACAAGAAGCAGTAATAGAATATGGCTACTGTCTGTGGAGTAGGGTTAAGGGTAGAGAGTTCTAGAGGATGGGAAGGGGTACTTTACTTGGGAGATTTTTAGTTACAAAAATGCAGTATAGCTTTAGGACTTTAATGGCAATGTCCATAGAAACCACAAGATGGGGATGTTACCCCAATGAAAGGCGTCTCTCTATGCAGGTCTTCTGTTAGTACCAATATCATAGGATTAGAAGGAACCATCTAATTCAACACCTTCATCTTACATAGAGATTCAGAGGGAAGTTATCTGCCCAAAATCACATTGTAGTAAGTACCAAACCAGTAAAGAAACCTATCTTTTCAATCCAAAATCTGCTTTTCTCTTAAGCACATACTCTGCTGTATCTCTACATTTCTTTCTTCTGTCATTTTAACTATAAATAATAAAGAAATTAAGAATTTTATTTATTCGATGTTTCATGTTTCAAAATAATCACTCCTACTTACTTAGCACTTTAGGTTTCTAAAATGCTAAAAACTCTATAAAGTCAATAGTATTAGTGTTATTTCTCTCAAAAAAAAAAAAAAACTTACTTTAATGTACATTTTTTTTTTACATATCACTCTCTCTGGACCAATTTTTTTTTTTTGAAGTTCAGTAATCCCAAAAAGAAAAGTTCCTGCAGTTGTGCTAAAGGGGCTCAAGTTTTTCCTGAAAGTGTGTTAGTCCTCAGTAATTAGATAGAAAGGGGTGTTCTTTCTTGGAGATTTTCTAAAATAAAATGGCTAACACTTCAGGTACTACCCCATGCTAAAGATCAGATGGGAAAACTTACTGAATATTTTCCTTTCTCCAGAAGCTTGCTTATATAAACAAAGATAATTCCATAAACCATGTGAAGATCCCACAAAAGGCCAATAAGGTAAACTGTTCTGTACTTCCTATACTTTGCCTTATTCCTACTCCACTGGCAGACATCTTATGTAATAATGTTTCCTAAAATATAGTTACCACATTCTTCTGAAGTTTCTGTTCTCACTTGGAAGATACTCGTCAAGGAATCCCAAATTGCAAGAAGCCAACCAGATGTTGTCTTCTGAAATGATGCTATAGGGAATTATTTTTACTTCTATTCTTATTATTCAGTGTAGATGCAGCTCCAGACTATCATGTAGTCCTACTACATTAGTCCCACTAATTACTATAGCATCAGGAAAAAACAATTGATTTAAAAAATCATTTGACCCTTACTTTGGATCTTCTTTTTCCCAAAGGATAAATTATAAAGCAAAAAAGAATACAAGCATATAATTCTTAATTTAATAGAGAAACAAATTAACTGTAATTGTATGTGTATATATCTATATCTATATCAATATCTATCTATATATCTATATATATATATCTATCTATCTATATCTATCTATCTATCTATCTATCTATATCTATATCAATATCTATCTATCTATATCTATATCTATCTATCTATCTATCTATCTATCTATCTATCTATATATATATATATATATATATATCAAGTTGTGTAATTAGCCTAGATAGATGTTTGTGAAAAAACAAAGCAGTTTGGCTAAAACTGCTCTGAATAATGAAAATGAAAAAGTAAAGAATTTTGTTCCTATTGGCATAACTTCTAAGACTGATCTGTCAAACTCATACCATTAATTGTCAATTCCATAAGAGGCCTAGATTAATTATATTTTTAAATGAACTTTGTTTTGAATATTTCTTTAAATAGTACTTTAAAATATTCCCTCAAAGATATAGAAAAAATTTTAAAAACAAAACCAAAAAACTTATTATTCCATGTTAGGTTTGGCATTTCTGCCAAGTTTGTACCCTAAGGAAAGGCAATGCTGTTATAATTATTTTTTTTAACTAGTTAAATTACCCATGTGCTTTTATGAATAGCTATGTTTACTAGAATCTAGGTTGGCTTAATATGCTGGAGTATTATTTATGACAGTAACTAAAAGGACTTCAACAATAATTCATTTTTTAACTCAATCCATATTTCCTAGAAAAAAAAAAACTAGAAAAAACTGGCAGAAAAAAATGTTTGTGGCAGCCCTTTTTGTAGTGGCTAGAAACTGGAAATTGAATGGATGCCCATCAATTGGAGAATGGCTGAGTAAATTGTGGTATATGAATGTTATGGAATATTATTGTTCTGTAAGAAATGACCAAAAGGATGATTTCAGAAAGGCCTGGAAAGACTTACAGTTCATGAACTGATGCTAAATGAAATGAGCAGAACCAGGAGATCATTCAACAATACTATATGATGATCAATTCTGATGGAAGTGGCTATCTTCAACAATGAGAGGATCCAAATCAGTTCAGATTAATCAGTAATTAACAAAACCAGCTATACCCAGCACAAGAACACTGGGAAATGAGTGTGGACCACAACATAGCATTTACATTCTTTCGGTTATTGTTTGCTTGCTTTTTTCTTCCAGGTTATTTTTGTCTTCTTCTAATCTGATTTTTTTTTGTGCAACAAGATAACCTTATAACTATGAACACATATATTATATTTAACATATATTTTAACATATTTAAAATGTATGGGACTACCTGCTATCTAGGGGAAGGGGTGGAAAGAAGGAGGGGAAAAGTTGGAACAGAAGTTTTTTCAAAGGTCAATGTTGAAAAAGTACACATCCATATGTTTTGTCAATAAAAAGCTATAATTTAAAAGAAAAAGAAAAAAGACTGGCAGAATACAAATAGATCTGTACATTAACCTATCACAATACACTAGCAATACAGGCTACTTATGTATAAGTCACATAACACTCCCCCCCAAAAAAAAATACAACTATTAACAATAGTTAAGAAAAAATGAAGCAAGGATCAAATCACATATTATAATGAGATTGCTAATATCAATATAAGTCTTTGTATATTTTAGAGGAAAAGTAAGATACATATAGCTTTCCCTAAAATATTTAGTGTCATTTTAAGTCATTAAAACTTATTTAAGCTTCTTAAGTAGTAGTATAATCTTAGACCATCTAAGTCATTAATGCTTAAAACTGCACTAAGACTTGGGATACTTTGTATAAGACCAAGTGTCATTCCCAATAGACAAAATAGCTTTCAAAAGAAAAATTGTAAACTATCCATGCAAAAACTTGAACAAATACTGCAGATTACTATTAGAAATGGAAAAAAAAAAAAAAAAAAAGCCTTGAATTTTCTGTTCATCTCCATACTGGTAGGCATATAGCCCAAGAAAGTCAAATCTAAGGAAAGGTTTTATAGTTAAACACAATGTTTACACAACAGTAATTTTTGTAGTATCAACAGACCTGAAATTCAAAGGATGCCAATTCAGGAATGTCTGGGCAAATTACAATTAAGCAATAACAATATGTAGAAAAACATGTAGAACTTAAATAAACTTGGGGACATTTACAAGAAAAGATGCAATTAAGTAGCCAATAAGAACAGCAATGCATATTCAATGAATAAAAGGGCAATGGATAAAGCACCAGCCTTGAATTCAGGAGGACAGCAATTCAAATCCAGCCTCAGACACTTAACAATAGCTATGTGACTCTGGGCAAGTTACTTAAAACCCCCCCTCCAATTTCTTGCCAAAAAAGAAGGGAAGAAAAAAATTAAGGGGGAAAAAAATTCAATGAATACAGAACATCATAACTGCAAAACTAAAAGGGAAACTCATATAAAATTCTAATGATTTATCATGGGTCTTGAGAGATTCTTTTTCTATTATATTAATAACCAATTTTTAAATTAAGATTCAGGCTTTTCTCCGGGGAAGGTCAGGCTCCAAAAACAAATTGAAACCAACACAAACCCTCTGGGAACATTCTCTTTGCTCTAGGAATCCTTACTTCCATGTGAAATGTAAATAGAATCCATTCTTACTTAATCTACCTCCTCCCCAATCCCAAAAAGGAAATGACCCACCCTCATCCTTGGACCCCTCTATTACAAAAGAAAGCTGAAATGGAGAGGGCTGAACTTTGGAGAAGTAAACTTGAAAGAAGTACACTTGAAACAAGGTGTTAACTCAGTGGAATTGATGAGACAATGTTAATCTAGTTTACATATACTTACATATACCACTTAGCATGGTGATGTAACAGTTCTACAATTGATGTATTTGTAATAGCGTATTTAAACAGAGGACAAAGTCAGCCACAGACATTCTATCTTTGACCTTTCCTTATGATGGCTCTCCTGCCTCCTGCACTAAGATCAAACTAGCAGACTGGCAGACACAGAGAGAAGACAGGGTAGAAGAACAAAACACAAAACCCTATGTCCAAAATGCAACAGAGGTTTCCAATGGGCATCAAAATGTAGAATGACTCAGGGAAATGGGAAGGGGGACCCAGCTCCAGGGCCCCAGTGGGCATTTGAATGTAGAATGACTCAGGGAAATAGGAAGGGGAGCCCAGCTCTAAGGCACCAGACAAAAAAATACTTGGAACACAATGGCAGCCAGAGAGTCTTTAGAAGTTCAGTACTCGGATATGATCAATCAACCGAGAAGCAATGTGATGTGAAAAAGGGATTACAATTGGGGAAAATACAGTTGTATGTAGCTGGGACTACTGAGATATCCCCTGGAGAGGTAAAATCTGTCCCTGTCTGGCCTATGGATCCTTTGCCTTCCGGCACAGTAGGCTTGACCATTTTACCTCCTGAGATTACTTACAAAACAGAGTCCATCCATAAACTGATGTGGGAAACTGGGGAATGTGTAGATAATATCCCAGTCACTAATACAGGTAGACAACGTGTGACTTATCAATCAGAAGTAGTAGCATCAGATTTACTGATAGAGACTCCTAATAAGCAATCTGGTGATAGTAGCCCAGATTCTGACTTCCAGCAGCAGGATCCAGGAATATTCTGGACTGCAGCTGTTACAGCTGGTCAACTATGCTCACTATCTAGGTAAATGGTATACCATTAGAAGGGTAGGTAGATACAAGTGCAGATCATAGTCATTAGAGTTGCCAACTGGCCCAGTAACTAGCCAAAGATTAAGGCAGACACCTGCATGTCTGGCATAGGAGGATCAATAGCAGCTGAAGTTAGTGCTACCCCTTTGAGATGGACTTTTGAAGATAAAACAGGAGTTTTTATTTCTCTTGTAGTTGAAAAAAATCCCCATCAATTTGTGGGGAAGAAACATTTTACAACAGTTAGGATTACAAATGAGTACTTTGGCTTTTTAGGAGGGCTGCTGTTGAAGGCCTGCCAACACTCTCACTTGTTCCCATTCAATGGAAAACTGATGCACCAGTGTGGATAGTGGTCATTAGCAAGTGATAAAATTCAGGCCTTATTAGATATAGTACAAGAGCAACTTGACCAAAGGCACTTACAACCTTCTCTTAAGTCCTTGGAATTCCCCTGTATTTGTTGTAAAAAGAAATCTGGAAAATGGAGGATGTTGACTGATTTAAGAAAAGTAAACAAACAGAAGGAAACTATGGAAACTCTTTAGCCTGGACTTCCATCTCCTACTCAATTGCCTAGAGAATGGCCTCTTTGGGTTATAGATGTTATGGATTGTTTCTATTCTAACCCTCTGGATAAGAAGGATAGGAAAAGATTTGCCTTCTCAGTGCCCAGCATTAACTTAGCTGAGCCTTATAAAAAATATGAATGGACAGTTTTGAACCAGGGAATGAAAAATAGCCCTACTATGTGTCAAATGTATGTAGCTGCTGCTCTTACTCCAGTAAGAAAAGCATTTCCAAAAGTTATGTTGTTACATTACACGGATAATATATTGGGATGTACACCTGAAGAGCAAATGTTAGAAGCATGTCTACAAAAGATCATAGAAACACTAAGGAACTACAAATTGCACATAGCTCCAGAGAAAATTCAAAGACATGCTCCTTTTTAAATATTTAGGATATGAAGTATACCCTAAGGTGCTTACAGTACAAGAACTTTCCTTAAGAAGAGAGAGGCTAAACACCTTAAATGACTTCAAGAAATTGATAGGAGATATCCAATGGATGTGTGTCCAGTATTAAGCTTGACTACCTATCAATTACAACCATTATATGACTTTTTAAGGCAAACTGCTTTAAACTCAAGCCCAAGAAGCTTTGAGAGAAGTTGAACTGGCTTTATCCAATGTGGTTAAAAGATTCACTCAAAAACCTTTGGAAATATCAATTTTTGCTGTACAAGAGGCACCCACAGCAGTCCTTCATCAAGGAGACAGTGTGATAGAGTGGGTGAACCTCCCAGCACAACCAGAACAAAGCTTTACTCCTTACCCAATCTTGTGGCTAGAATTTTATTAAAGGCCATTAAGCCAGGAGTTCAATTATCTGGGATGAGACCTGACAAAATATATATCTTTTATACTAATGCACAAATTAATGTATGCTGTGAAACCATCCCAGAGTAGCAAATTTCATTAGCCACAGCTCCAAATTTTACACACAGGTCTCCATTAAAGATTACCCAAATATTACATAATTGGCGATGGATTCTTGAAGAAAAGGTTTCTAAAGTCCCTTGTAAAGGACCAACTATCTTTACAGATGCATCCAAACATAACATTTGTGCTGTATATTCTCATGATTTAACTATAAAGAGAGTAGTCAGAACTCCTTTTCAGTCCACTCAGCAGAAGGAATTGTATGCAATCATTCTAGCTCTAACTTATTATCCAGGAGATGTAAATATAATATCTGATTCAGCCTATTCAGTAGGTGTGGTACAAAGGATTGCCACAGCCCAAATAAAATTTGTAGCTTCCAATACATATCAGCTCTTTAAGGAACTTTAAGAGCAAGTGAGAAAGCATCCAGGTAAGATTCATATCTTGCATGTCCACTCTCATTGTAGACTTCCAAATCCTATTTTTTTATGGAAATTCAAAGGCAGATAGCCTTCTAACCATGTTAGCCAATACTTCTTTATTTCAGGCAGCCCAAGAATCTCATTCTAAATATCATCAGGCTGCTCAAGCTTTACGTTTGCAATTTGGGATAACAAAGAGAGGAAGCTAGGAGCATAGTAAAAGCCTGTAGAGCTTACCTTTCTTTCCACGCTCCTACACTCCCCCTCCAGGGAAGAACCCTCGTGGTTTGAGACCCAATGAAATTTGGCAAATGGATGTGACCCATTATAAATCTTTTGTTCGTCTGTCTTTTGTCCATGTTGTGGTAGGCACCTTTTCAGGATTTACTTTTGCAATACCAGCAGCCAAAGAGACAGCCTAAGTTGTCACTGAATTCCTTATACAAGCATTTGCAATTATGGGTATGCCATAAGCAATAAAAACAGATAATAGACCTGCATAATACTTCTAAACACCTTGCACACTTTTGTGCACAGTATAAGATTTTACACACCACTGGCATACCTTTTAATCCTCAAGGACAGGCAATAGTAGAGAGGAGAAACAAAGACATCAAGACAAAAACAAAAGAAAGGGGGAGCCACAGATAACCCTAGAGAACTTCTAAATTTAGCTCTTCATACCAGACATACATGTCAAGAAGTTAACTTGATTTTTGACAAAGATGCACTGGCTCCGGCAGTGTCCAGTATCTTTAGATAATCGCCAGGTGGAGAGACCCAGAAAATGGTGAATGGAAGGGACCAGATAGGTTTACTGAGTGGGGGAAAGAGTCTGCTTGTATCTCTACAGATAGAGAAGAAATCAGATGAGTGCCCAACGAGCATATTCTCTTTGTTCATAGGAAAGAGAGAAGACCCAAGAAATATCAGATGGTTCCATCGCTGACTGTGCCCACTACTGAAAGAGCATAATAGCAGTTATGCCAATTGCCTCATGAACATAAAAAATTGTTAATGAGACTAATACAGGACTTCAAAACCCCCAGGAATCATTGGACTTCCTGAGACATGAGATTATTGTTGGACTTCAAAACTTGCAGGAATCATTGGATTCCCTGACACATGAAGCAATGGACAATAGATTCATTTTGGATTAGGACTTATTAGGACTTATGGACATGTATAAATTCCTCATGTTATATTACTATATATTCATGAGTTATATTACTATGTGCTTGTGTAATGCCTCCCATGCTGATGGATTTATGTATACCTGTTTCAATTTCAACCCAAAGGAAACCCGCTAACAATATCTGGTTTGACCCCCCATTTCCCTTTGGTGTTTTCACCTCCCTTCCTGAGAAGTCAGGGAGGGAGGGCATGACCATCTGTGTTCTAAAACAAAAGAAACCAGATGTAGAGGGCAGAACTTTGGAGAAATATACTTGAAACAAGGTATTAAGTCAGTGGAATTGATGAGACAATGATTATCTAGTTTACATGTACTTAGTACTTAGCATGGTGATGTAATAGTTCTACAATTGATGTAATTGTAATAGGATATTTAAACTGAGGACAAATGGCAGAATAGAGTACTTATTAGAAATGCTTATTAAGACATTCCTGCAGGCTGTGCAGGCAGACTGGGTCAGACTATGACAGACACAGACTGTGAAGGGGACAATAAAGACTTTGGATTTTATTCCTGACTATTCTTGTGGTGATTATTCTGTTGAGATCAAGGCTGGTCCCATGGCCCTCCAGAAAGCTAGCTCAGACATTACAGAAAGTTACTAAATAATTTTATTTAATTTATTCCACCAATAAGCTTGGGGGGGAGGGGATTATTAGAGTGACTCACAAGGATTTGATTTACAAAAATCATTTCCTTTGACCACTATATTTGAAACCCTGTTAATTATCCATTACTGTTTTTTAATTACTGAGAAAACAAAGTAAAAAAGATCAACTCCCTTGCCCACAATCAAATGCATCCACTTGAGGTAAATAAAATATGCACACTAGTCTTCAGGATTCGAAATTCAGCAGTTTGTCAACTACAGGTTGACACTTAGTCTTCATCACAGACATGTGGAGGAAGAAAAGTCACAGTAAACTTTGAACCACTATACATACACGTAAGTTATTATGTGAGGAAAAAAAAAAAAACAAACCTTTGCCCCACTTAAAAACAACAATAACAATTCATTTTTATAGAGATCTTAACCAGGCATACTGCTAAAGAGCTTTGCAATTATTATCTCATTTGACCTTCACAACAACTCTAGGAGATAGGCACAATTATTGTTCCCATTTTACAAATAAGAAAGCTGAGGTGAATAGAGGTTAAGTGACTTGCCCAAGATCATACAGCTAAAAAGTGTCTAAAATCAATGTGAATTCAGATCTTCCTGACTCAAAGTCTAGCATTCTGTATACCAGATGGTCAAAGGGAGGAATGCATTTCTATGTTCCAGATTATCAGGTAAAATGAAACATTCTTATGTTGGCTGGAAGAAATGATTCAAGAAAGCCAGGTATATTCTTAAAAATTGAAATTAATGTTAAAGTTAAGCAACTCTGAGGTGCTGATACTGAAGAAAAAAACTTAATTGATGAAGCTATAAAAAAAGATATGACATTTCAATTCAATATGATCATACTTACTGAAAGAACAGGAAAAAGACCCATTTGCCACAGGATAATTAAAAGAAATTAGCATGAAAGAAAACAAATTTCTAGAGGTTTCCTCAAGAATAGCCAAGCAGCAAGAAGAAAATTATCAGGATATGCTGAGCTCAACAAAAGAACTTAAAGAAAAAAAAAAAAAAAAAAAGAAAAATGCTTTTAATTAAAGCATCAACAAAGCTGATTTAAAATACCAAAATATCTCCAAATGGCAAATTTCCGGGTACATGATTTAGACCTCAAGGATACTTGATTCAGAGTTAGGAGAGCAAGAGATAATTTATCTATCAGATCTCTGGAGAGGGGAGGTGTTTATGGTTAACCATGAACTACTGAACATTATGAAAGATAAAATGAATTTTGCATTACATTTAAAAAGTTTTTGCACAAACAAAACTAATGCAGCCAAGATTAGAAGGAAAGCAGAAAAGTAGGAAACAATTTTTACATAGAGTATTTCACATAAAGGCTAAGTCAAATTTCTAAGAATAGTCATTTCCCAATTGATAAATGGCCAAAGGATATGAACAAAACAATTTTCAAATGAAAAAATTAAAGCCATCTATAAGTCATATGAAAAAATGCTTTAAAGCACTACTGAGTAGAGAAATGAAAATTAAAGTAATTCTGAAGTATCTCCTCAGGTTGGCTAAGATGACAAGAAAAGATAATGGTAAACATTGGAGGGGATGTGGGAAAATTGGGACATTAATATATTACTGGTGGAGCTGTAAAATGATCCAACCATTTTGGAGAAAAATTTGGAACTATGCCCAAAGGGCTATAAAAAGTTGCATTGGGTGTTACTACTGGGTCTATTTCCCAAAGAGATCATAAAAGAAGGGGAAAGACCCAAATATGCAAAAATGTTTGTAGTTCTTTTTGTGGTGGCAAAGAATTGGAAAATGAGTAGATAGTAGATGCCCATCAAGTGGGAAATGGCTGAATAAGTTATGGTATATTAAGTAATGGAATATTATTGTTCAAATAGCAAATTTCCATTAAAGAATTACAAGCTGAATGTGAAGCAAGGGGACCTACCCATATCTGATTTCAAAAAAGGTCTGTCATCAAAACAATCTGGAACAGGCTTATCAGTAGAATAGATTAGGTACACAATAAACCCCCAAATCCACATTTCTTGGACAAAGAATAAACTAACAAAAACTGCTGACTGGAAAATACTCTAGTAGAGAAGTATAGATGAATACTTCATATCATATGCCACAATAAGGACAAAATCAGTACATGGCTTTGATATAAGTGATCCCCTTAACCATACTGGAGGAGCATAAAATAATTTACATGTCATATTTATGGATAAAACTAACAAAAAAAAATGATTAAACTCAATACAGAGAGAATTATTGCTATAAAATGGAAATTTCTGATCAACATACCAATGTATCCAAGATTAAAAGGAAAGAAGCTGGGAAAAAAAAATTTTACATCAAGTATCTTTGATAAAGGCCTCATATTTATCTAATATAAGAAAAACTAAAGAATACAAATCACTGCCCAATTGACAAATAGGCAAAAGATATATACAAGTAGTTTCTAGAAGAAACCAAAGTTACCTAGTCATATGAAAAAATGTTCTAAATCACTATTGATCAGAGAAATGAAAATCAAACTTTGAGACATCATCTCACAACTTGTACTGGATTGGCTAAAATAATAGAAGGGAGAAATAATGACAAATGTTGGAGAAGATGTAGGAAAATTGGATACTGAGGCATTGTTGGTAGAAGTATGAAGTGATCCTTATAGAGAGCAATTTGCAACTATGTTCAAAGGGGTATATATCTGTGCATGCCCTTTGACCCAGCAATGCTAGTATTAAGTCTATACCTCAGAGATTAAAACAAAACAAAACAAAACAAAACAAAACAAAACAATATAAAAAGGCCCTACTTGTACAAAAATGTTTATAGCAGCTCTTTTAGTGGTGACAAAGAATTGGAAATTAAGGGGATATCCATTAAGTTATGGTATATAATTGTAATGGAATACCATTGTGTTTTAAGAAATGATGAGCAGGATGTGTTCAGAAAAACTGGACTTAAATGAAGAGATGCTGAGTGAAGTGAGCAGAAGCAGGATAACATTGCTCATAGTAACAGCAGTATTTTACAATTATGATTAAACGGCTTAGCTATTCTCAGCAATACAATGATCTAAGACAATCCAAAAGGAACTCAATGATGAAAAATGCTGTCTCTCAAGAAAGAAATGATACTGTGAGTATGAATGCTGAACAAAAATGCTATTTTTCACTTTATTTTTATTTTGGTCTGTGTTTTCTTTCATAGCATGACTAGTATGGAAATGTTTGCATGATTGTATGTGTATAACCTATATCAAATTGTTTATTGTAGCAGGGAGAACATAAGGGAAGGAAGAAAGGACAGAATTTGGAATTTTTAAAAATGTAAATGTTAAAAGTTGTTTATACATGTAATTAGAAAAAAAATATTCAAAAATTACAAAATTCATGCAGAGAAATTAAATGCAGATACACATTATCATCTAGAAGTTGCCAACTACTCATTTCAAATCCCTCATAATAAAAATCCATCAGGAAAAAATGCCATACCTCTTTCACCTTACATCTAGCATATGACAAACAATGAGGAAAAAACTAATGATGGAACTATGAGGAAAATGACACACTAATACACTGTTGATGGTACTGTGAATCAGTCCAACATTTCTGCAAAACAATTTGGAATTATGTGAGAAAAGTGACTGAACTGATCATAATAATTAATCCTTGATCCAACCATCTTGCTTCTAAAGCATAAAGAATTTGAAGAAAGGAAAAATCCATTTATAAGAAAATATATAGCATTCTTTTTGGTATCAAAAACCAAAAACCCACGTGCTCATTGAGTAATTCCTGAATTAAATGTGATTAAAAAAATAATAAATTAATGTGTAGAGGACATAAAAGAAACATGGGGAGATTTCTATAAGCTAATGATTAGGAGGAATGTTGGGAACAGAGTTCATCTAGATTTCAGCAAAACTTTTGATATAAAGAAGAAAATGGAGAGATAAAGATTAGATGATATAACACTATTATCAGATAAACTTAGAAGTGGTTGGATGTCCAGATTCAGAGTTCAATGTCAGTTTTCCAGTGGAATACCAAACACCTAAAGAATCTCTCTGACAATAAGGATCTAATCAGATCTAGACTACTGAATTGAACCTAAGATTATGAAATTCAATAGGGAAAAATGAAAACTCTTACACTTACATAGCAAAAAAATGAACTTCCACAGTAAAAGTTAAGGGGAGGCATGGTCAGACAGAAAAAAAACATCTTGGGATTTAGTGGAATGAAATTTAAATCAGCCAAATAGATGCAAGTCCAGTCACAACAGTTTAAGACAGACATTCATAAATCAGGTGTCGAGAAAAGGACAAACAGGATAGTGAAGGGCCTTGACTCCATGAAACATGAGTATCATAAAACATGTTTGGTATAGTGAAAAGATGAAATGACAAACGATACTTGATGTATTCAAGTGTCTGAGGGCTGACACGGAAAAGGAATTGAGATTTGTTCTGTTTGGCCCTCAAAGAAAGAACCAGTTAAAAGTTCCATGCTACCCCTTCTATTTAGTAATGCTTAAAAATCTTCTAAATGGTGTATCTCAGATGTACCATAGAAGGTGGAAAGAGTTCTAGATTTCAGCCAGATATATTATATAACCTCTGTCCCTCATTGCTACTTCAAGGCATTCCCACTGATATAATTATCTATCCTTCTTTGAGGTTTATGCCACCCTTCCACAAATGCTGTTTTTATTTTGATCAAAGACACCTCTCACCATTCTTTTCAGTCATCCAGTTGCCTCAGTTCATAAGGCTCATTCTTCCCTATGTCTGACTATCCTAGTTATTTAGCTATTTAGGAACTAAGAGAGGAAAAGCAAGGCCAATGTGACTGACAAGTTCAAGTCTGAAAAAAGTAGGAAGGGATAAGATTTTTGAGGGATTTATAAAAGATAAAAGAAGATTTTTATATTTGATGCTATATAATAATACTATATATGAGTGGGGGGAGTAAGAATGAGGAAGAAGCCTGGATGACTGGGAAAACAGTAGAGTCTGAACAGGAAGTTTGGTAAAGGGAAAATATTTTGGGAAACATATCAGTTTTGTTTTATACATATTCAATTTGATATGTCCGAAAAATGGTGTGTCAAGGCTTCTTAAACTTTTTTCACTTATGACCCCCTCCTTTGTCCAAGGAATTTTTATGTGACTTCAAGTACATAAATGTATAAAACAGATATATAAATCAAACATTTACAGATAGCAAATAATAATCTTATGACCCCTACATTTGGTTATGAAACCTCATATGGAGTTATGAACTATAGCTTAAGAAGTTGATATGGGTGATAACAGAAAAATCATATAGGAAAAGAGCTGAGAGAGATTAGAACCAGATATACAGATCTGGGAATCATCTGCAAGGAAATGACTAAAGATAGAGGAAAGGGATTGAGATCACCAAAAAAACAAACAAAAACAGTAGAAAAAGAGGGCAAAGGTTAAACACATGATACCAACTACCATGTCATTCATATGTTCAAGAAACTTCAATAGTTCCTTATTGTCTCTAAAAAATAATACAAGCTTCTCTATTTAACAATTTAGAGTCTTTCATAATCTGGATCCATCCTACCTTTCCAAACATTCCTTCTTATGTACTTTGCATATAAAAATCAAATCTATTTCCCATTTCCTATACACATTATATCTTCTTTCTCTCTTGTCTTTATATAGGCTCTCCTCTCTCTCCTCTCTCTCCTCATTTCTTGGAATTCCTAACACTTTTCAATTTAAGCAATTTACTCTTATAAGAAGCCTCTCTTGAACTCCTAGTTATTAATATTCTCCTTCCTTCTAAAATTCCTTTATATATTATTTCTATCTGCAAAGGATCTATCACCCCTAACCACCAGTAGATTGTGCTCTCCCTGAAGTCAGGAATGGTCATATTTTTTGTCTTGTAATTCTGAATCTAGTACAGAATTTTGCATATAATAAACACTTAATAAAATAAATGGCATTTTAAAAATTGAATTGCTGAAAGATCTGCATGACCCCTAACTATATCTCAGATATTCAGAAACTCTGAAATCAGAGTGACCTACCACTTATATGCTTTTAACTATCTTTATAAATGTAATTTTTCTCTAACATCCCAATGTTACTTATTGAGAATGAGCCCTAAGTCCATTCAAAACATTTCTTTAAAAAAATGAAATAAAAATGGCAAAAATATAATTTTACAGCCAGTAGCCAGTAGGAAAAAAGGTCAGCAGGACAGAATGGACAACTTCTATTTGGTATATTTAAACCAATCTTAAAAATTCTGGGAGGTAAAGACCCACAACCCCAATCAATCTCAGAAAATCTATTATTTCAGATCAGTTTTCTTCAAAGAAATTGAAATGGCACAAAATCTTGCCTTAGCATACTCTTAAAGGCAATATATAGACTTTCATTTTATTCTGGTTTTTTGTAATGACTGACCTGTCACTTTGGCAGATTTCTTATGAGTAAGCTTAGATCATTTTTCTAACACTGAAAAAAGAAAGTAGTTATTGCTAGAATATAAAATTGAAAAATAGAAGACTGTATTAATCTTAAGTAAAATACATTCTATACCTCACTTGGGATAATGGTTCCATTTCATAAATAGCTAAGTCAAGTAATAAATAGGATTTAAATCAGAACTACAAAGTTCTGATGTGAAAGTTTTCAAAAATACAAAATTCATTTTGATTCTGACACATATTATAATTTGTAATAACACTTCACTACACTTAATCAATGTAATCCCAGTATTATATTTGAGTCTAATGAAGATATTCAGTATCAGCAATGTCCAAAATTAAGTTAAATGAAGTGCAAATATGTAAAAAAGAAAAGAAGTGAAAGTAACCACAGGAAAGTCAATGGGAAAACTAATTTAAGTGTAAAAATATGCAATATACTATCAAATAATTATTTGATTATTAAACATCAAATTTAGAGACAACTCAAAAGAAAAAAAAATTTACTTGCTATTCTGGGGAGGATGGGAAGTATCTGTGCATGAAATGTAGTTATTATTTTATAACCTAACTATTCCTACATATGTTCCCAACAAATCTACTTAATTCTGAGCCACCTAGCTGTCCCCATTTACTAGATTTTCATTGACCTCATCTGCCAACTGTAGCAGTCCCTCAAAGTTCTGTCCAAGACCCTCTTCTTCTTCTATATATATAATTCATCTGGTTATGTCATCAGCTTTCATGTATTCAATAATCTCCATGATGCAAGATAAGCAAGGCTCCAGCCAGCCCATCTGGGCAGAGGGGCCCCAGTGGACGGAGCAGCCAATATGGAAGCATGATGAGAAAGATTCAAATCACCTCAGAATTTTACTCTATGACCCTTGGCAAGTCAATCTCTCAGAGCCTCAGTTTCCTCCTCTGATCTATATCTCTTCCAGCTCTAAATCAATGATAACAAAAAGGAGGGCCTTTGTTTCAGGAAGAATAGGGAGTTAAGATAGGTACTCCACAATCTCCCTCCTCTCCTGCAGCTTAGCAGTTCTGAACCAAGCTCACTTTCTATCCATAGGTTCAATCCAAGCAAAGTAAGGAGTCCTAAGCCTAGCACAAAGCAGGCTCTGAATAAACACATATTAACTAACATTACTAAGATTTTCCAATTTCTTTGCACTAGACATTTCAATGTGCTTGCACTGAAAATAGTCCATTCAATAAGCATTCTTTTATCCATATGATTTCTCTGATGTGGATATGTAGGCTCTCATTTGGGAGGGGGTCTGCAATGTTTTGAGGCTCAATGCAATTGGCTTAATAATGTCCTTAAGGAGAAGTATTTGGAGAACCTCATCAATAGGATCCCTCTTCCAAATGGACTACATGATGGACTTCATCCAAGATGGATGCAAACAGCTTCCTCCTCATTGTTTTTTCCTATCCTAATATTAACAATCAGAGGATCACTAAACAAAATTAATTTTTTCCATCACTCCAAGAACCATCATGATTCTGATATGTATAAAAGAGGTATCTTGTTTGACAAAAGTCATTAAAACATCATTTTGCTCTACAAAAAAAAAAAAAAAAAAAAAAAAAAAAAATCTCCACGATGATTCTCAAATCTGCTTATCCACCTCTAAGCTCTCTCCTGACCATATCTCATATCTGCAACTGTTTACTGAACATCTCAAAACAGATGTTTCATAAACATCTTAAACTCAAAATGTCCAATCCATTTCATTATCTTCACACACACACAAATGCTTCTGTCTTCTTAATTCTTATTTAATTCAAGATATCTCCCTTCTCTAAGTCACTCAGGATCACAACCTGAGTCATCAGACTCAGTTTCACATCCAATCTGCTGTCAGTTTTATCTTGCATATGCTCCATTCTCTCCTCTGACACTGCCACCAACCTAGTACAGGCCCGTTACCTCATGCCTGTAATACTGGAAAAGTCTGCTAATTGGTCTACCTGCCAAAAGTCCCCCTAAACTGACACATCCTCCATTCAGCCAACCAAGTAATCTTCCTAAAAAGTCCAGGTCTAGCCAAGACATATACACCCCCCACACAAAAACATTCAATAAATTCCATTATCTCCAAGAACAAATATAAAACCTTTTGTTTGTATTTACAAACCCTTCATAACTGGGACCCTTCCTAGTCTTTCCCGTCTTCTCACACCTAACTGCTCTGTGATGCTGAGACATTAGCCTCCTTGCCATTTCTGAAACAAGACATGCCATTCTCTGGCCTTCAGGCACTTCCAGTCTCCCAAAATTGGAATCATCACCCATCTCTGCACCCTGTTGTTTTTAATAAGACATTTCAATTTCTCTCTAAATTCATGTAGTGGGTAAGTCTACGTAGCTAAATATTGTCACAAAGAAGAAATTGTGGAAATAAAAACCTAGGTTTTTATCATTATGGTCAAGCACAAAGTCAGGCCCCAGAGAAAAGTTGAACAATAATGAAGCTTTGTTTCTTACATATTAAAATCTAATAATATAAAAGTTAAAGAGAAAATAGAACCATAATTCCATCCTTCTTTCGATTTCATAAAAATTGGACAAACCAAGTCATAATTTCACATATCCCCAACAAACTTTGTCAAAGAAGCTCAATAAGTAAACTACATCTAAAGGATTCCCAATATCTAGGGAAAAGATTTGCATGTTGCCAATTCTTTTTCTTACTTCTAATCTAAGGAAAGTTAACAATTCTAAGTAAATTTTTATATTCCGTGTATCAGCTTTTCTTCAGGTGAGGTTAATATTACAAGACTGCAGAAACAATGTCTCCGAATCCTAAATAAGACTGGAAAATCAAAAATACCCAAAAATAAATGTTACAATATATGAGGATACCAGAAGTTACTAACAATATCATTTATGCCAGATATATTTAAATCTCTTCTCATATTTTACTATTGTTTCTACCTTTGTAATCTACACTAGTTCATTTTACTCTGGAGTCCCTAAGGCTCTGTTATTATCAGAATGTAACACCACAAATTACTCTGTTTTCTCTTTCATTAAAACTCATTCTTGATTTCTAACTAAAGTGAAAATGTTGGATCAGATACAAAGGACAAAAAAGGGTACATCTATAGCAATCTAGTCGTTGACAAACCCAAAGATACCAACATTAGGGATAAAAATTCATTATTTGGAAAAAACTGTTGGGAAAACTGGAAATTAGTATGGCAGAAATTAGATATGGATCCACACTTAACACCATATACCAAGATAAGATCAAAATGGGTCCACGATTTAGGTATAAAGAATGAGATAATAAATAGATTAGAGGAACAGAGAATAGTCTACCTCTCAGACCTGTGGAGGAGGAAGGAATTTATGACCAGAGGAGAACTAGAGATCATTATTGATCACAAAATAGAAGATTTTGATTACATCAAACTAAAAAGTTTCTGTACAAACAATACTAATGCAAACAAGATTAGAAGGGAAGTAACAAATTGGGAAAATATTTTTAAAGTTAAAGGTTCTGATGAAGGTCTCATTTCCAAAATACATAGAGAATTGATCCTAATTTATAAGAAATCAAACCATTCTCCAATTGACAAATGGTCAAGGGATATGAACAGACAATTCTCAGATAATGAAATTGAAATTATATCCACTCACATGAAAGGGTTCCAAATCACTACTGATCAGAGAAATGCAAATTAAGACAACTGAGATACCACTACACACCTGTCAGATTGGGTAGGATGACAGGAACAAATAATGATGAATGTTGGAGGGGATGTGGGAAAACTGGGACACTGATACATTGTTGGTGGAGTTGTGAAAGAATCCAGCCATTCTGGAGAGCAATTTGGAACTATGCCCAAAAAGTTATCAAACTGTGCATACCCTTTGATCCAGCACTGCTGCTATTGGGCTTATATCCCAAAGAAATACTGAGGAGGGGAAAGGGACCTGTATGAGCCAAAATGTTTGTGGCAGCTCTTTTCGTAGTGGCTAGAAACTGGAAGATGAATGGATGTCCATCAATTGGAGAATGGTTGGGTAAATTATGGTATATGATGAAGGTTATGGAATATTATTGCTCTGTAAGAAATGACCAGCAGGAGGAATACAGAGAGGCTTGGAGAGACTTACATCAACTGATGCTGAGTGAAATGAATAGAACCAGAAGATCGCTGTACATTTCAATGTTGTATAAAGATGTATTCTGATGGAAGTGGATATCTTCAACATAAAGAAGATCCAAGAAACAACTACACCCAGAGCAGGAACACTGGGAAGTGAACGTAAATTGTTAGCACTACTGTCTATCTACCCAGGTTACTTATACCTTCAGAATCTAATACTTAACATGCAACAAGAAAATGGCATTTACACACATATATTGTATCTAGGTTATATTGTAACATATGTAAAATGTATGGGATTGCCTGTCATCAAGGGGAGGGAGTAGAGGGAGGGAGGAGATAATTTGGAAAAATGAATACAAGGGATAATATTATAAAAAAAAAAAAAATTACTCATGCATATATACTGTGAAAAAAATTATAAATAAATAAAATTTTAAAAAATAGAAAAGAAAAAAGAAAATTAAGGCAAACTGGGAAAAAAAATAAAATAAAATGAAAATGTTGTTTGTAGTTCTTGATTTGTAATTTTAACATAGGTAATTTAACACGGCTAATTTTCATAACTTCTCCAGAAAGCAACTGTTTTCCAATTTTTTTTAACACAACTAATACAAAGATATAGATATATACTTATATCTAGCTAGTTAGCTATTTTTGATTTGATCCCTAGCCACAATGCTAAGTGAATCAGTTTGCCAAAAAATGAACCAAAACAACTTTCCTACCAGGTATTATGTTAAAAGTATCACACCATTTTTCCAGGCTATCAGTTATCTATGATTCTTCAAATCAATGCCAAACAGATTTTTCTATATTTATATAGAAGACATTTGCTTTCTTCTTTAATACCAACTGAGCTGTTTCAAGTCCTATAAGATGATGCGTTAAATATGAAGGCAAATTTGGAAAATTCAACAGGGTTTACTGGATTGGAAAATATTAATTTATATGCCAATCCTAAGAAAGGGCAATGCCAAAGAATATTCAACTATTAAAGCTGCACTCATTTCATATACAGGAAAGCTATGCTTAAAATTCTGCAAGCTAGGCTTCAACAATATGTGAACCAAGAATTACCACAAGTGCAAGCAGGTTTTTGAAGAAGCAGAAGAATCAGAGACCACAATGCTAACATTTACTGGATTATGGAGAAGTTCAAGAAAAACATTTATTTCTGCTTTATTAACTATACTGAAGGTTCTGCCTGTACAGATCATAAACAATTCCTCAAAAAGATGGGAGGATAGGATCCTCTTTCTTATTGCCTGGAGAACCTGTATATTGGTCAAGAAACAGTTGTTAAACTCAAACATGGAACTGACTTGTTCAAGATTGGGAAAGTGTTCAACAATGAGATAAGCCAAATCAGTTCCAATAGTGCAGTAATGAAAAGAACCAGCTACACTCAGCAAAAGAACTCTGAGAAATGAGTATGAACTACTACATAGCATTCCCAATCCCTCTATTTTTGTATGCCTGCATTTTTGATTTCCTTCATAGGTTAATTGTACATTATTTCAAAGTCCAATTCTTCTTGTGCAGCAAAATAATTGTATGGATATGTATACCTATATTGTATTTAACATATACTTTAACATATTTAACATGTATTGGTCTACCTGCCATCTGGGGGAAGGTGGAGAGGAAGGAGAGGAAAAATTGGAACAAAAGGTATTGCAATTGTCAATGCTGAAAAATTACCCATGCATATATCTTGTAAATAAAAAGCTATTTAAAAAATAAAATAAAATAAGAGTGGGAAAGTGTACAACAATATTGTCACCTCATTTATTTAATTTATATGCAGAATACATAGTGCAAAATGCCAGGCTGGACAACTTAAAAACCATAATTAAGATTGCAAATATGCTTATGATACCTCCTAGATGGCAAAAAGTGAGGAGGAAATTAAGAAGCCTCTTGATAAAGATGAAAGAGAATGTAAAAGCTGGCTAGAAGCTTAATATTAAAAAACTAGGATCATGACATCTTTGTCCCGTCATTTCCTGGAAAATAAGGAGAAAAAAAAAATGAAAACAGTTTCAGATTTTATACTCTTGAACTTAAAGATCACTGCAGATGACAACTATAGCCATGAAATTAAAAGATCCTTACTCTTTGGAATGAAAACTAGGGCACATCTAGACAGTAAAAAGCAGACTATCACCTTGCCAACAAAGCTATAATTTCTTCCAGTAATAATATATGGCTGTATTTTTATACATTACCAACACAATCCAACAGCAAGAGATACAAAGAGAAATTCCATTCCAAACAAATGTTGAGAGTATAAAGTATTTGGGAATCCATCTACCAAAGAATAGTCAGGAATTATATGAGAAAAATTACAAAACACTTGCGAAAAAAATAAAGTCAGATTTAAATAATTGGAAAGACATTCAGTGCTCTTGGATAGGCTGAGCGAATATAATAAAGATGACAATACTCCCCAAACTAATCTATTTATTTAGTGCTATACCAATCAGACTCCCAAGAAACTATTTTAATGACCTAGAAAAAATAACAACAAAATTCATATGGAAGAATAAAAGATCGAGAATTGCAAGGGAACTAATGAAAATAAGTCAGAGGAAGGTGGTCTAAATGTACCTGATTTAAAGCTATATTATAAAGCAACAGTCACCAAAACCATTTGGTATTGGCTAAGAAATAGACTAGTTGATCAGTGGCATAGGTTAGGTTCACAGGGCAAAATAGTGAATAAAAATAGCAATCTAATCTTTGACAAACCCAAAGATCCCAAATTTGGGGATGAGAATTCATTATTTGACAAAAACTGCTGGGAAAACTGGAAATTAGTATGGCAGAAACTAGGCATGGACACACATTTTAACGCCACATACTAAGATTAGATCAAAATGGGTCCAAGATTTAGGCATAAAGAACGAAATCATAAATAAATTGGAGGAACATGGGATGGTTTACCTCTCAGACTTGTGGAGGAGGAAGGAGTTTGTGTTCAACGGAGAACTAGAGACCATTATTGATCACAAAATAGAAAATTTTGATTACACCAAATTAAAAAGTTTCTGCACAAACAAAACTAATGCAAACAAGATTAGAAGGGAAGTAACAAATTGGGAAAACATTTTTACAGTTAAAGGTTCTGATAAAGGCCTCATCTCCAAAATATACAGAGAACTGACTTTAATTTATAAAAAAATCAAGCCATACTCCAATTGATAAATGGTCAAAGGATATGAACAGACAATTTTCAGATGATGAAATTAAAACTATTTCCACTCATATGAAAGAGTGTTCCAAATCACTATTGATCAGAGAAATGCAAATTAAGACAACTCTGAGATATCATTACACACCTGTCAGATTGGCTAAGATGACAGGAACAAATAACGATGAATGTTGGAGGGGCTGTGGGAAAACTGGGACACTGATGCATTGTTGGTGGAGTTGTGAAAGAATCCAACCATTCTGGAGAGTAATCTGGAATTATGCCCCAAAAGTTATCAAACTGTGCATACCCTTTGACCCAGCCATACTACTACTGGGCTTATATCCCAAGGAAATACTAAAGAAGGGAAAGGGACCTGTATGTGCCAAAATGTTTGTGGCAGCCCTTTTCATAGTGGCTAGAAGCTGGAAGATGAATGGATGTCCATCAATTGGAGAATGGTTGGGTAAATTATGGTATATGAATGTTATGGAATATTATTGTTCTATAAGAAATGACCAACAGGAGAAATACAGAGAGGCTTGGAGAGACTTACATCAACTGATGCTAAGTGAAACAAGCAGAACCAGAAGATCATTATACACTTCAACAATGATACTGTACGAGGATGTATTCTGATGGAAGTGGATATCTTCAACACAAGAGAAGAGCTAATCCAATTCCAATTGATCAATGATGGACAGAATCAGCTACATCCAGAAAAGGAACACTGGGAAATGAGTGTAAACTGTTATTTTTACCTTCTGAATCCAATTCTTCCTGTACAACAAAAAATTCGGCTCTACACACATATATTGTATCTAGAATATACTGTAATATATTTAACATGTATAAGACTGCCTGCCATCTGGGGGAGGGGGTTGGGGGAGGAAGGGAAAAAATCTGAATAGAAGTAAGTGCAAGGGATAATGTTGCAAAAAATTACCCATGCATATGTAATGTCAAAAAAAAAGTTATAATTATAAAATAAAATAAAAATTAAATTATATTAAAAAATAATAATAATAAATGGCTGTGAGAAATTGGCTATGAGGAAAACTGAGCACCACAGAATTGATACTTTTGAATTATGATGCTAGAGAAAACTTTTTAGAGTACCACAAGCATCATGAAGATGAAATTTGTCAATATTTAAAATTAATTCAGGCTATTCAGTATTTGAAAGGTCAAATATTGAGGCTTAAATATTTTTGCCACATAATAAGACAGACTCACTGGAAGATTGAATTTTGAAGACAAAAGGAGAAGCAGATAACAAAGAACAAGACAAACAGTGTCTTAGAAACAAACATAAACTTGGACAGACCTCAGAAAATAGTAAAGGACAAAAGAGCCCAACATATTATATATGATTCATGGGGGTTACGAAGAATCAGGCAGGACTGAATGACTGAAAAATAGGTAAATTGTTGGCACAGAGGTAGGAAGAAAAAATTTCAATTAATTGCAGGATACTATGACTTTAAAGGGCAATGGCTTAACTATTCAAGGTCTACTTTAAGTACTAATTTAAAATAAAAACCTATTTCACTTCACAACTATTGTTCACGCTCAGGAATTTCTATAAAGATGTTATTACTCATTTAAAATTTATTCCATGCTGTGACCCTCACAACCAATAAAAAAATCCTATTATAATTTAGATATTCCAATTACAGCAAGCTTTTCAATTTGTTCACCTTTACTGAAATGTGTGCAATTCAATGTGGAACTATGCTCAAAAAGTTATCAAATTGTGTATACCCTTTGACCCAGCAGTGTTTGTACTGGGATCATATCCAAAAGAGATCTTAAAGGAGGGAAAAGGACCCACATGTGCAAAAATGTTTGTGGCAGCCCTTTTTGTAGTGGCTAGAAACTGGAAACTGAATGGACTCATCAAATGGAGAATGGCTGAATAAATAATGGTTATGGAATGTTATGGAATATTATTGTTCTGTAAGAAACGACCAACAGAATGATTTCAGAGAGGCCTGGAGAGACTTACATGAACTGATGCTAAGTGAAATGAACAGAACCAGGAGATCATTAGACATGGCAACAACAAAATTCTGATGGATGTGGTTGTCTTCAACAATGAGATGAATCAAACCAGCTCCAATTGTTCATTAATGAAAAGAGCCATCTACACCCATAGAGAGGACTGCAAGAACTGAGTATGAACCACAATATAGCATTTTCACTCTGTTGTTGTTTGCTTGCATTTTGCTTTCTTTCTCAGTTTTTTTTCTTTTCCCTTTTTGATCAAATTTTTCATGTGCAGCAAAATAACTATAAATATGTATACATATATTGATTTAACATATATTTTAACATATTTAACATGTATTGGACTACCTGCCATTAGGGGAGGGAGTGGGAGGAAGGAGGGGAAAATCTGGAATAGAAGATTTTGCAAGGGTCAATGTTGAAAAATGAGCCATGCATATGTTTTATAAATAAAAAGCTTTAATCTAAATAAACATATAAATAAATAAAAAGAAATATGTACATTTTGCTACCAAATATGGTCATGGAAGTATCCCAAAGTCTTAGTGCAAAACCTTAGTGCAAAGTAAATGGTACTTTGTATCTTATAATGGCTATCGGATCTATTTTCTGTGTTTCTAGAATTCCCTAGCTTCCCTAGAATCTTTCAAATCTCAACTAAAGTCCTACCTTCTGCAGGAAGTGTTGTAATCCTACTTAACCTTAATGCATTCCTCTGAGATTACATCAAATTATCATGTATGTATATTATTTGTAAAATAGTTTTTGCAATCTGTCTTCCCCATTAATTTTAATATCATAAAAATTATATGAAAAAATAGTCAAAGGAATCCTATGAAATTCTTTTTATGACACAAATATGATGCTGATACCTAAACTAGGAAGGGCAAAACAGAAAAAGAAAATTATGGACCAAAAAATATAGCAAAAAAAATTTAAATAAAACATTAGCAAAGAGATTATAGCAATTCATCTCCAGGATAATCCACTATGACTATGGGAATTATACAAGGAAGACAAGGTTGACTCAATAATAGGAAAATAACAAATAGAGAAACAACAAAAATTATGATTATCTCAATAAATACAGAAAGTCTTGACAAAACACAGCACCCATTCCTATTAAAAATACTAGAGAAATAGAAATAAATGGAGTTTTCTTGAAATGATAAGCAGTATGTATCTAAAACAATCAGCAAGCATTATACATAATAGGGATAAGCTAAAGATCTTCCCAATAAGCCCATTATCACCACTCTTAATCAATAGTGTACTAGAAATGTTAGTTTTAAGCAATAAGAAAAGAAAAAGAAACTGAAGGAATTAGAATAGGCAAGAAATAAAATGAACACTCTTTGCAGATGATATACTTGGAAAATTCTAGGAAACAACCAAAAAACTGCTTGAATTAACAACTTCACCAAAGTTGCAGGATATAAAATAAATGCCAAAAAAATCATCAGCATTTCCATATAATACTAAGAAAGCCCAGCAGCAAGAGATCGAAAAAGAAATTCCATATAAAACTGTAGACAACATAAAATATTTGAGTGCAATTTCCAAGGCAAACCAATTACCTAACATTTTTCACACAAATGACGTCAGGTCTAAATAACTGAAAAATATCAATTGCTCATGAGTAGGCCAAATTAGTATAATAAAAATGACAATTCTACCTAAATTTACTTATTCAGTGCCATAGCAATAGAGGTAGGATATGTAACAAAATTTAGCCAAGAACATCAAGGGAAGTAGGAGGAGGAAAAAAAGCCCATCCATACTAAAGTAAAACTATATTATAAAGCAACAATTATCACTAGTTTGTGCTAAGAAATATGTGAATCAGTGGAATACCTTAGGAGCACAAAACACACTAGTCAATGACTACAGTAATCAATAGTTTGATAAACATAAAGACTCCAACTTCTGGAATAAGAACTCACTATTTTGACAAAAAACTGCTGGAAAACTGAAAAGCAATATATCAGAAACTAGGTATTACATAACATTTCACATCAACTACCAAGATAAGGTCAAAATGCATAAGTGATTTAGTCATAAAGGGTTAATGATACCATAAGCAAATTAGATCATCAAGGAATAGTTTGTCAGATCTATGGAAAAAAAATTTATGATCAAATAAGAAATGGAAGATGGATAATTAGATTACATCACATTTGAAAGGTTTTGTACAAATTAAGGCAATGCAACAAGACTAAAAGAGAAGCAGACAGCTAGGAAATAATTTTTATAGACGGTGTTTCTAATAAAAGTTTCACTTCAAATTTAAAGAACTGAATCAAATTTATAAGTATTTAAGTCATTCCCCAATTGATGAATAGTTAAAGAATATGAAAAGGCAGTTTTCAGATGAAGAAATTAAGGAGATATAAAGTCTTATGGGAAAATGCTCTATATCACTACTGATCAGAGAAACACAAATTTTAAAATTCTGAGGTAAAACCTTACATCTATCATATTGACTGATATGGCAGAAAAGAAAAATGATAATAAATGTTGAAGAGAGTTATGAATTGATCCAACTATTCTACAAAGCAATTTGGAATTATGCTCATAGGGCTACAAAACTGTTCATTATCATACTAAGACAAGTCTGAGGTATCACTTCACACCTCTCAGATCAGCTAAGATGACAGGAACAGATAATGATAAATGTCAAAGGAGATGTGGGAAAACTGGGCATTGTTAGTGGAGTTGTGAAATGATCCAACCATTCTAGAGAGCAATTTGGAATTATGCCCAAAGGGCTATCAAACTAGTAGTTTAAAATCCAGTAGTGTCATTACTGGGTCTGCATCTCAAAGAGATCATTAAATAAGGCCCCACAAGTGCAAAAATGTTTGTAGCAGCCCTTTTAATGATGACAAGGAACTGGTATTTGAGATGTCCATCAGTTGAGGAATGGCTGAAGAAGTTATGGCATATGAATGTAATGTATAACATTAAGGGGGACTGGGAAAGGCTTCTCTTCTTATAGAAGGCAGGATTTAACCAAGATTCAGAAGGAATCCAAGAAGATCAGTGAAAATGCCCAGAGCTGAGAATGTCATGTTTGAGGAATGGCAAGAGGGTCAGTATCACGGAATTTCAGTGCACGTAGGAGTAAGTGAGGTGTGAGAAGACTGGGAAAGTAAAGAGAGGTTATGAAGCTTATGAAGAGACTGGAATGCCAAACCAAAGGATTTTCTATTTGATCCTGGACAGCAAAGAAGACACTGGAGTTTCTTGATTTGGGGAAAGGTGGGGAGGAGGGAGGGAGGAGCTGAGTTTGGTTTTGGATATGTTGAATTTAAATTGTCAACAGGACCCAGTTTGAGTTTTCTAATAGGCTGTTAGAGATATAAGACTTGGAGATATAAGGTCCTACAGGACGGAAGAGCAAAGACTCTTTCATCTTTCTTTATATTCCCAACAACTACCACAGCCGCTGGCTGTGGCACACAATAGGCCAGGGGTTCTCAAACTGTGGCCCAATGCTGCCTGACAGGGTTATGGCAAATGGGCTAAGGGGCGGAGACAGAGTGTGAGCTTTTGTTTTTACTGTAGTCTGGCCTTCCCACACTCTGAGGGACAGTGAACTAGCCCCCTATTTAAAAAGTGTGAGGACCACAGCAATAGGCTTTAACAATGCTTATAGACTGATCTTCAGCGAGTCACTTCCCCTTCCAGACATCAGCTGCATCATCTATAAAAGTATGGAGCCACACTAGATGGCTTAAGACACTTTCTAGCTAACTCTATGAATCTAAGTATGTTAAGGAACAGTGAAAATACCTGCTGGTGAGAAAACTTTCTTACCTGGTAGCTCTAGGACATCCAGCAAATCACTACCTTTTTGAGTGTTAGTTTATTCATTTCCCTATAAGATTGAAAGAACACTTACTCCTTTTATCCAAAGGAGAGTTAGATATTGCCAGTAATGTTAGTGTTTTATAAAATGTTACGTCATACAAATGTAAACGACTGTCATGTGTAATGAATCAAGCCAAAACAAAACAAAACAAAACAAAAAAGTCCAAGAAAAATGAAAAGACGATATGCTTGAACATTAAAGAAATCGTCTCAAATCTAATTTTTCCTTTTCTTCTCCATATGGTTTGGTGCCCTGTAAATAATTATTTGGAACTACTCTCATCGCCAATAAATACGTAATAACTGACTCTGTGTAAGGTAATTTACAAATGAAACCTATATATAAATTACATGAACTTCTAAAAAAAATAATCAAAAGCAATGTTTGTGGGGGAAAAAACAACTCAGCGTACTCAATTTTAATTTCACAGGTTTTTCCCCCTTGACATAGATTTTTGGCCGATGATTGGGACAACTTGGAGGAAGTGAGGCCAAAAAATAGGCAGAACAAGGGAGGAGGGTGGGCATAATACTATACCAAAGTGAATGGAAAGGAACCAAGACTATTAAAAGCTGATAGGGCAAAATTAAGAAAGAAAATTTCTTAGAAAGGGGGAGGGAGAGGAGTCGGAGGAGAGAAGAGTCCCTTTGAGCGAAAACAATGGCATGTTTTGTTAGGTTTTTGAGGTGTTGGGTGTAAATTTTTGTCCCTATTCTTTATTACTTAGGATGACTCAGAGAGGGGGAGGGGAGAAGATACACGGCGACATAAAAACAAAGTTATCGTTAAAAGTTTATTTTTAAAATGTCAAGCCCCAAATGTGGCCCTTTTTCTGCCTGCCAAGCTCTTTTGCCGTGCTCCGACTCTCCAGCCCTCCCCCAAAGCGTCAGAGAGCCAGCCTCGGCGTGCCCCCAGAGACACGGAGGAACAGAGAGAAGAACCAGACGGCTCTCGCCTCCCTCGAGGAGCCCAGGCCGCACGACTAGGAGCCGAAGAGAGGGCTCGGGGCCAGGCGTTCGCCCACGTGGACCCGGAGGGCGCCACACTCACCAGTCCGTCGATCTGCACTTGCTTCACGGCCGAATCTCCCGAGCTGCCTTTGCCTTTGCCTTTGCCGGAAGCCACGCCGGTGGTAGAAGCAGAGCTGGTGGGGCCGGTGCCGGTACCTTCCTTACGGGACGCCATCTTAGTGGAAGGACCGGAGGAAAGAGAAATGTGAGAGACCGGAACCGGAAGAAGCCCTTCAGCGGGATGTAGAACTACGAAATTCCGAATGAAGGTGTAGGCATAAGGCGGAGGAGGACGGACTTAGGGGCGGGCTTTTGCGCCTGCGCAATATCTTGAGCTCTAACGTGGGCGGGGCGGGGCGGGGCCGGGATAGAGGCCGGGGCAGGGGGCAAGGGCGGAGCGGTGTAGGGGGACTTCCTGAATGCTTTCTCTTGGTGTGCGATCCCTCTAAGGTCCTCCCAGTCTCCCATGAGCTAGGTCAGATAGTCCAACAAGAAAGTCCTCTACTCCAGCAGAAACTCTGCAGCTTCTTCCGGGAGAACGCTTCTCGGTACAGACGGCCGACTTCTCTTTTGATCTCCACAAAGCCCTGTGAAGGGCTTTACAATATTATAACATTGTACATATGGAAAAAATGAGATTCGGATAGATTAGGGAGACTGGCCTATGGCGGCAGTCAGCATCAGAGCCCACCTCAACTCTGCCCTCTGCCTTAGATGATCCCCTTTCGAGCGGAATAGCCTGAGATTCCGCTAACAACTAAAAATATGTGAAGAGGAATCTGTTCATTTACAAAGGGCCTCTTTAATACTTTAACGCGTTAACATCCTCTGTCCTAACAAGTGAATGTTAGGTTTTAAGTGATTTGTAAGTGATTGTTAATTAATTAGTGATTATGAGGAAAGAGGGGGAAAACTCGGAACAGAAGGGAGTACAAGGGATAATGTTGTAAAAAAAAAAAAAAAAAATTTACCTATGCATATGTACTGCCAAAGAAAATGTTATAATTATAAAAATTAATTTAAAAAGAAAGACCTAAAAAAATTAATTAGTGATTATGGAATCACTAATTAATCACCTGCTGTGTGCCATAAATATTCTGAGGAACCATCAATTTGGAAAACATTCTTTTGAGCATCACCTCTGAAGTGGAGAACTCCTTCTACAGGCAGTTGTGAACTCTAAGATCCTAGTCCCAGCACTAGTGCTTACTTCACACAGAGGGAGACAAAAAAAAAAAAAAAAAAAATATCCAAAGACGGTCCCAACTCTTAAGGAGCTCATATTCTACTAGAGTGTAGCTCATGAAGAGCGTTCCTTGACTGCAGATTTTCTTCCCTTGAATTTCTCGATCTAAGATCACAGAGAATTTGAAATCGGAAGGTTTCTTAGCTACCCAAATCTTTCATTTATCTCGTTAAGAAACTAAGACGATTTGCTTGGGAAGATCTTTTGTTCTCCAGTGTGTGGTCTGTAAAGATGGTGAGTGAGCTACCTATGTCTAAATCAATGAATAAAAACCGTTAAACAGCCTAGGACCTTGGACAGATCCCTGAAGCATTTCCCTAGAACTGTGGCTCTCAAATTCTTGTGTACAAAAACAAGGGTCCTGAGACGCTTTTAGGGAGCCTAGGAGGTGAAAACTTTTCTTAATAACACTAAAATATTTCAACTCCTAACATGGCAAATATTAGTAGACATAGCTTACACAGGGAAAAACACAGAGGTCCTTAAGTTTTAAGTGTAAAAGTTTGAGAATTCACTGTACTAAAGATCTAGAAGTTTCTCTTAATACAATCTTATTGAAGATGGGGTAATACAAATCTAAAAGATTTAAAAGAGATTCTCAAACACACCCACACTAATGAAAACACAAAGGACCCAAACTTTATTTTAATTGAATCAATCAAAGACGAGAACTAGTCCTTATTCAGTTTAGGAGTGAATTTCTTTGGTCATTGGATGTCCAAAAAGCATCTCCTGATGAAATAAAGCTGTCAAGTGAAGGCCATCTTACTGAAGTCAGAGTTGGATACATGTTTTTTCCAGAGTGACTGCAATGAAGAGGCATAAGTTTTGCAATCAAAATTAATCTAGTCAACCAACTTGTATCCTCTCAAAAAGAGTAAAGAAAATGCTCTTGGCAATATGATTTTCCTTTCAAGACAGTACCACAACATCAGCATCAATTCATGTGTTTCCACCATGACAATCTCTAGCACAGACTATCAGACATGGCAGGGAGAATTCGGGAGAAGTGGAGTTGAAAATAGCAACATTCATGGTCACTGACTACTAAAAGATTTGTGCATCTCATGATCTTCTCATCATCAGAATTGTCTTCTATGAGAGAAAATATTATTGTCAACTGGACTGGAACCAGTCTCCACCCTGTGGTTAGTCAGGGCTGAGCAAAGCAGACTAAGACAGGAAGGTCAGGAATCAAATAGAAATTTAATTTCAGAGTGAGGAAAACAGGTTTGCAAACTGAAGTCCCCCTGAGAAGGAAAGCTTGTGATTTGTGACAGGAGTAGGGCTTCTATGGATGAAAACTACAAGCAGCAGTACCCAACACAGCCGTTCTTAGATCTACTTGTTGGCCTTAGCTCTGGAAAAACAGGGTGTCTTCTAATATCTTGATATTAGATAATATTGGAGATCCCTAACCTTTCCCAAAACTTTAACACACCTAGACTATCATCTTATCTAGATTGAGTTGTTGTTCCACCCAACTAGAAAAATTTACAACAAATTTAATCTAAGGTGAATTCTGTCTCATTGTGTTCAATCAGACAAATCATTTGGGAAGGGAAGGATGAAGTACTGGTAAATCCTTTGTGATTGGTCAAAATTGGGAGTGAGGGTCAGGGGGAGGGAAGGAAGGGCCCCAGGGATGATTTGGAAGTAAATGGAATCAGCCCCTTGTTAGGATATGTCTACCTTTCATTATAATATTTATTCTTGTCATTAATTGTTGATTGCCATTCTCAGGAATCACCCACTTTTCAAGGGCATATAAGCATTGAGTAGGTTCCATGAAGTGTCTTTGGCATTTTAGAATATCATTGATCCCTTTTATTAATTATATGCTACTATAATTAATAAAATGATTGATTATGCAGAAACTATATCTTTTGACTTTGTATACATGACATCTAAACACAATAAAACTTTGTGAATGTACTTTTGCAAAAAAAAAAAATTCACATTTAATAGATTATGTCATTATAAAGAGAAGAGACAGGGATCTGAGAGTTACAAAGATGATATAGAGTGGCATAGAGTGCTGGACTGATCATGAACTTATTCTCTTCAAACTAAACATTTGCATTCAACAAAAGCAGCAATCCCAAGGCAACACTACTTGTGGATCCAGTCAGAATGATTATATGATTTATCCCACCTTTGTTCATGTGTAGGAGCAAAGGGGAAAAATGATGGAAGTAATCTAAGGCTAAGGATTATATGAAAATAATTGGTTATATAAAAAGGAAGCTAAGGATTTAAGACAATGTAGACTTGAATTGGTCCACCAATGGGTCAAGAGAAGAAATACATCTACCTTATTCTGCAGTAAATCTCAGGGAAGCTATGACTTACCTAAGATCACATAAGAAGTATGGGAGGCAGAACCTTTGATTTACAAACCATATTTCTTTCTGAAGTACCAGGATGACTCCTTTCCTTACCTTCAAAGCCCAGCCCTAATCCTATTTATCATATTTCCCCAATAAGTTATCACCTTCAAACCAATACCAATAGGGAGTTCTATTCCTTTTCCTCCTTCTGTACTGGTGAACAACCAAGCAGAAGCAGCCTTATGAAGGAATGTAAAGGTAAGGGAGACAGTCTCAAAGGGATGCCTGAAATGAGAATTCCTGCATTCTCTGAAAAAAAGTCCCCTTAACCAGGGATCATTTCATCATCTATCTCTAGGGATACTTAACAGAAGGAAGAGGTGCTATAGAATCTAGGAAATCTAAGGCTTGTGGCAAAATGGGATAATCCCCCTTGATCCCTAAAGATTCTCCCTTAGAAAGTCTCTTTAAAAAACAGAGACAAATTCAGCTTAAAAGATCTCAAAACTAAAAAGCTTAAATTAAAACAGCACTGCAGGATGCTGCTTAAATTTGCTACAGGGAAATCAAACTTCCTTCTTCCTGCTCCTCTATGACCCCTATGCAGTCCTTATCAAAAGGCTTCTGAATCCCTTCCAGAACAGGATCTTATGTACAACAATATTTCTTTAACTCTATCCCCCTCACCTGAATCATATCCCTGAGACTTCCCAGCCCCAACTTCTTAATTCCTTTGATAAAAGGAGTGGGACTCATTTTTCTCCTCCTCAGGATACTGATTTTAACCTCTGACGCTTGGGAGAAGCAGCAGACTCTCAGGAAGAGACACTCAGAGCAGACGTGCCTCTTTCAATATCAAATCTCTGCCAGACTAAGGAAAAACCAGGCCATTACTCTGAGGACCCCACCCAGTTTTTCGAGGGGTCCAAGGCCAATGCCCTCCTTGATGTTTCTTGGTTAAATGCTAATATTAAACATTCTGCCTCAGATATACAGAGAAAGCTGCAGAAGCCATTTTTGGGCCCTCAAATTTCTCCCCCTCATCTGCTAGAAACAGCTGTTGGAGTCTTCAATGATAGGGATCAAACTGCAGCAGAGGAGAAAGAAAGCAATATTAAAGCGAGACATGGAGAACAGTCCCTACTTTTGGCTGCTGACATTTCCAAGTACCATAGAGCTTTACGCTTGAGGTGTCATGGAAACTGTCCAAGGAAACCAGTCTTTGCCCTGAATTCGACCAGGAGGGGCATTGGAGGAGAAACTGCCTGCAGGGGACAAGCTGCTCCCTCAATGGCCTGCTTGGTCAAGCTCCCCCTAGTTCCACCATGATAGCCCAACACCCACCAACTCAACACCTGTATGTGGCTGGTAAGACCATTAAATTTCTTTTTGCTATGGGGACTTCTTCCTCCTTGCTCTGGCATTCTGGTCTCACTTGCCCCTCCTCCCATAGAATGGGGATTACAGGGGAATTTAAGAACTTTTGAGACTTTTCCTAGGTCTTGCCAGTTTTGGTGACCTGTTATTTAAACACTCATTTCTTATTATTTCTTCATATCCTGCTCCTTTATTGGGGGTGATTTAATGGTGAAATTGGGGACCTAATTCTCTCTTCTCAGACCTCCAGCTGGTCTTTTTGTGCTGCTCCCACAGCCCTCCCATATTTCTTCTGAAATCTAGGAGAAAATAGATATCTCTCTCCTCCAGCCTTAATCAGGATTGAGAAATTTCTAGCACAAACTTTTAACTAGAGTTAAGAGATTTGAAGCCAATTAACTGCATTCTTATCTTGATCTGCAATCCCAACCCACAGGGCCAAGCCCTGGGAGATCCCAGACCAGTAGCCTATTTCTCAAAGGAACTGGATTCAGTTTCTCTAAGAGATGCCCTTCTGCCTTAGAGCAGTGGCCGCCATGGCCTTTTAAAAGAAGTCTCCAAACTAAGTTTAGTACAGCCATTAGAGGTTTTAATCCTCCACTGGGTTCAGAGCATTTTAGAAGCCAAAGGCCATCAGTGGCTTACTAGATATCAAGCTGTCCTACTAGACACCCCACCTAACTCTCCAGGTGTGTCACACTCTTAATCCTGCCACCACTCAATCAGGAGATGTTATTCATAATTGTGAGGAAGCTTTAGATTCTGTCTACTACAGCCAACCTGACTTAAGCGACATTGTTCTTGATAACCCAAATGGTGAATGGTTTATAGATGGGTCGAGCTTTCTTGAAAATGAGGAAAGAAAGGCAGATTATTCTGTGGTGACCATCAATAACACTGTGGAGGCTAAGCCAGTGCCCCCTGGGACTCCTGCCCTGAAAGCTGAACTCATTGCCCTAACCAGAGCTTTGGAATTGGAGAAGGGAATGAGAGAGAACATCCATACAGACTCCAAATATGCTTTTCATATTTTGCATGCTCATGAGGTTATATGGAAAGAAAGGGGACTTTTGATAGCAAAGAATTCTCCTATTGAATATGCAGAAGAAATTCTACAACTACTACAGGCTGTCCATAAATCCAGAGAGGTTTTAGTCATATTTTGTAAAGGACACTAGAAGGGAGATTCACTTCAAGCCAAGAGAAATAGGGTTGCAGATCTAGCTGCTGGGGTTGCTGTCTGTTCACCCCTGGCTTTGATACCCTAGCCCACCAGAACAAACACCTTTAAGCCAACTTTTAGCTGTTAAACCTCCCCTTCTCCTGAAGCCGGTTCAGAGAAGGGGCATATACCCAAAGGAGATTAGTTTCATGTTGCTTTTGATCTTTGTCGACACCTTTACTAACTGGGTAGAAGCTTTTCTCTGCAGGACTGAGAAGGCTCTGGAGGTGTCAAGACACTTGCTAAAAGAGATCATACCTCACCTAAACCTGGCTAGTTCCTTGCAAAACCACAAATAGTTCAGCTTTTACTTCTCAAATATTTCAGAGTGATCCTATAAAAACTCTGGAGAAAGAAGGGTGAAATTGTCTGGGCCCTTTTTTCCCTCACTATAATCTCCTTACTAACTTTTTCTCACTTCAAGGATGAGAACTTTGCTCCTAGCATTTTCTCCTGGCTTTTCTTGATGTTATTCTATGGCCCCTGCTAGCATTTAATTCCTTAGCCTTTCAGCTAGGGAGCTCTGCTGGTAATGGGGGCATTCAGGATTGTTGGATTGTTTGCTCCTGACCATGGCAACTTTAATTCCCTAACTCCTGACTTCTGCATTCCCTCATGTAGCTCTCAGGCAAGTAAATTCTGAAAAGGGCCTGAACATGTGCCCCTTGCAGGGGGTTCAAACAATTTTGTTTACACCTATTCTAATTGGATAGAGCCTTGTAAGGCTCTAGCGTTTTTTTTTGCCAAAAGAAATCATACTCACTGAAGGGCACGTGTTCTACACATTGCACCTACTCCTTTGAGGAAACAAAAGCAAGAATTTGAGGGAAACATTCTTTGGTATCTATTCTAAGAAAGCTGTTTGGATGGGAGGCATTTATGATAGCCTCATCTCCCCACCCCAGCCTTCTTCTGGGTGGGTTTCTCGGTCCTGGTGACTTTCCCTAGTAACTTCCATATTCACTACATTTTTGTTTATTCTTTCTCTTTTACTCATTTAGTCCTTGCATTTTAAATATACTTGTGAGTGTTGCTTCTTGCAGACTCTGAGTCATGAAATTCCAACCACTTGGTTAACCTGAAATCACCTGAGACCTGATTCTGAAATTCAGTCCTAGACACTGCTGCTGCTGCCTACAAATAAGAACTTTGTCCCATTATCCCCAAATGAATTTGGGGGGACTGCTTGAGAGGAGAAATGATGTAAATTGTGTCCCCTTTAACTTTTGGGGGCCATTTATGTTTGAACTCCTTTAAATGTGTGAACTAAGTACATAAGTTCCTTGTAAGAATCCTAACATCCTTGTGCTATGTGTGAGACTAAATGAGTAACAGAACTAAGATTAGAACTGAGCTCTAGACTGGCAGTGAAGATGAGGGGAATAGTTCTCCCTTGAGAGCCACTAATGGCTCTCATGGACAAAGAAGCACAAGATTTGCATGTATCTCATACCTGCAGTTTTAGAAAAGACCCAAAGTTCCAGAATTCCAAATGCCAGGAATGAGTTTTTCATGAGTAGTGGCAGAGACCTACATGATTTCAACCATTTGGCAGTTAGGGAAAGGATAATCACATGGTACTGGTGATAAGAAGTCCTAAATCACACATTAACAAAGAATCATCTAGAGATTCTGAATAACAGGCTCCTCAATGAAATATGGGAAGGTTCTTGAGCAACTCAATCCCCAAATCCAGCTTTCTGGCAAGAAAAGAAGGATTTCTAAATGAAGATGGCCGAGCTGTACCTGATCTAAAGCAACAGTCACCAAAACTATTTGGTATTGGCTAAGAAATAGCCTAGTTGATCAGTGGAATAGGTTCGATTCACAGGACAAAATAATCAATAACTATAGCAATCTAGTATTTGACAAACCCAAAGATTCCATCTTTTGAAATAAGAATTTATTATTTGACAAAAACTGCTGGGAAAATTGGAAATTAGTATAGCAGAAACTAGGCATTGTCCCACGCTTAACACCATACACCAAGATAAGATCAAAATAGGTTCATGATCTAAGCATAAAGAATGAGATCATAAATAAATTAGAAGAACATAGTATAATTTACCTCTCAGACCTGTGGAGGAAAAAAGGAATTTGTGATCAAAAAAGAACTAGAGATCATTAATGATCACAAAATAGAAATTTTTCATTATATTAAGTTAAAAAGCTTTTGTACAAACAAAACTAATGCAGACAAGATTAGAAGGGAAACAAACTGGGAAAACCTTGTTACAGTTAAAAGTTCTGATAAAGACCTCATTTCCAAAATATATAGAGAATTGACTAAAATTTATAATAGTTCAAGACATTCTCCAATTGATAAATGGTCAAAGGATATGAACAGACAATTTTCAGATGAAGAAACCAAAACCATTTGTACCCACATGAAAAGGTGCTCCAAATCACTATTGATCAGAGAAATGCAAATTAAGACAACTCTGAGATACCACTACACACCTCTCAGATTTGCTAAGATGACAGGAAAAGATAATGAAGAATGTTAGAGAGGATATGGGAAAACTGGGACACTGATGCTTTGCTGGTGGAGTTGTGAAGAGATCCAGCCACTCTGCAGAGCAATTTGGAACTATACTCCAAAAGTTACCAAACTGTGCATACCCTTTGATCCAGGAATGTTACTACTAGGATTATATCCCAAAGAGATAGTAAGGAAGGGAAAGGGACCCATATGTGCAAAAATATTTTTGTGGCGGCTCTTTTTGTAGTGCTTAGAAATTGGAAACTGAATGGATGCCCATCAATTGGAGAATGGGTAAATAAATTGTGGTATATGATGTTATGGAATATTATTGTTTTATAAGAAATGACCAGCAGGATGAATACAGAAAGGCTTGGAAAGACTTACATGAATTAATGCTGAGTGAAATGAGTAGAACCAGGAGATCATTATATACTTCAACAACAATACTATATGAAGATCAATTCTAATGGACATGGCACTCTTCAACAATGAGAGGAACCAAATCACTTCCAATTGATAGTAATGAATAGAACCAGCTACACTCAGTGAAAGAACACTGAGAAATGAGTGTGGACCACAACATAGCATTTCTACTCTTTCTGTTATTGTTTGCTTGCACTTTTGTTTTTCTTCTCAGGTTATTCTTACCTTCTTTCTAAATCCGATTTTTCCTGTGCAGCAAGATAACTGTATGAATATGTATACATATATTGTATTTGACATATACTTTAACATATTTAACATGTATGGGACTACTTGCCATCTAGGGGAAGGGGTGGAGGAAAGTAGGGGAAAAGCTGGAACGGAAATTTTTGGAAGGGTCAGTGTTGAAAAATTACCCATGCATATGTTTTGTCAATAAAAAGCTATGATATTAAAAAAAAGAACGAAAGAAAAGAAGGATTTCTTAGTCAATCCTAAATTTTAAGAGTTCTGGAACTTGAATCTCTAGCAAAATGAAGAAAGTTCTTAGACAACAGTAGCATCTTTGAAGAGGAAGGGAGAAGTGACCACACATATAGGAAATGTCTCCTATATACTAGGCATTGTGCAAATATTATCACATTTGATCCTTATAACAATATCTCTATGTCATAGCATAACTGTTTTCCATTTACTTTTATGCATTCTGTTTATTTATATAATGAATATATATGTATATATATATATATATTATATAATGAATATATAATGAAAGTACCATAAGATTTTGTTCAAGGTATATATGCAAAAGAATGTTATTCAAAATTTCATTTTGCAGAACTAAATGAAAGAAGAAAGGACAAAATATCAGCCACTGAAAAGAAAATCCTTAAATTTATTGCAACACATAAAATAAAATAAATGACATTTTTCTACAGGTCTTTTGATATATGGATTGCAAAATAGGATAAAAATGATTTTGCAACAGAAACATTTGTGAAGGTATTAAATTATACTTTTATTTTGTATAAAATCATGGATCTAATACCACTGTCAATATGATCCAATATAATAGACTAAAATTCCATTCAGCTAGATTTCAAAAACGTGTTAAACTTCTTGCTACTAGAAATCCCAGTTTTTAGGGCAGCTAAATGGTGCAGTAGATAGAAATCTCACTTTTTGCAGATAAAACTGGAATCATCAACTATTTTTAAAAAGGGTAAAATAATGCATAAAGAAATTGGTCTTTGAGATTCCTTCCTTCCCCCTGTCAATAAGTAGCTGAGAGGCAGTGAGGCCCAGGGGTCCCCAACCTACTATTTAAGACTATAAATTGCAGAACAGATGTAACTGCATTGGTAGAACTTTTCTCATCAGGGATTACCCATATTAATAAAAAAAAACAAAAACAAAAACAAACAAACAAAAAAAAAAAAACCACTGGTCTGAGACCTTAGCTTCAAAAAAGTTTTCTTTTCCAAAATGCATTTTAAACTATTAAAAATAATCAAACAAAAGAATTTATTTACCCAATAGGAATCAACTAATGACAGCATCTCAAAGATTTTAATGATTTTGAAAGCTATTTTATTTATGATGCTCTATCTCACCCCAAATGACATAAGAAAGCATATTTCCCCTGTTGCCTCCATTTCCTAATTTTCCTCTCCCTATGCTACTAATTTTTTTCACCACATTAATTAACTCTATTAAGTATCTTGCAATACAGTCCCAAAGCAAAACATTATTCAAATTAGTTAGAGTACTGAATACTGTTCACCTAACCTGATAACAACAGATGTTCTCTTCACTTATTGTTTTACCCATATAATCAATCCATCATGCCAAACAGATTTGCTAGTCTGAATTTATAGGCAGGCAACTCATTGACTATGTCCTAACAGGCATTGCCTTTATTCCAGTCCCGGGAAGAGATGTCTTTGGCAAACAGAAATACCTTGAATTTTCTTTGCAGAAAGGCATTTCTTAGTAGTTGTCATTTGCCTTGGGGGAAAAATATCTTATATATGTCTTAAAATATGCAGATATTCAGCTCACTTTCCTTAATTGACAACTGGCTGACGGGGAACATGTCCCTGTTGTTTTTTGGTCATGAAGCTGGGAACCCAGCTGTTAACTAACCCTTCCCAATAGGAGATGTTTCCAACTGTCATCCTCAAATCAGCCTTATTTTTAAAAAGAAAGAAAAACTTAAATGTCAAAAGAATTCTTATAGAATATAAAGAGTTTGGTTAGCTTTTCCTTGAAAATGATTTGGTTTTCTATTCTCCACCACCTTTGTGAGAAAGTATGATGAGTAAGGTTCTGAGAAATGGAAAATAAATACTATATAGATTTAGAGCTAAAAGGGATTCATGGAAGATATGCATTCCAAACCTCTCTTTTTATAAATAAAAAATGGAGACCCGCCATCGAAGTATTTGATAAAGATCCACAGACAAAAAATAAAAGTTAAAAATGGAGCCCAGGTCACTAGACACTCCTTTTACAGAACCATAGGCATTTGCAAACATATTTACTAATATAATTCACTTCTGTTTTCTGGCCTTTTGCTTAAGCCAGGCAACCAAACTTAAATTGTTTGGTGATTTTGTGATAAGAATAAATGCTCAATATTTGGATATCTTCCTTGAAAAACTCTTTCAGTATAGGACAAAATCTGTTCATCTTGGGCTAAATTCAAGGAAAAACAATGAAAAATTCTTAGTAGAATTAGATGGGTTATAAAATGAGTTTGAGTAATAATCTTGTAGAGCTCCTACTTAAAATACCACAGGGAAGGGCCAATGTTTAAGATTTTATTCATTATTAGCCATCATTTAACAAATTAGCAGGGAGGGGTAGCAATAGGAGGCAGGATAGAATAGAGGCTATGAAGAGAAGAGACAGAAGGAATTTGGAGAAGATACCATTGAAAGAGATAAAGGGATTCCAAATGCAATATTCTGATAGACAAGTTTGCCAGGAGTATTGTTCTTTGTTCTTGAAGAAGACCAAAATGACATCACAATGTTAGACTCAAGTTGCAGTGAATCTAACTGCAGCTGATCAGACCAACATAGACTCAGAATGCTTTGCCACAGGTTGGACCCAAATAGTCCCTAAGAACATTTGGGGTGGATTCTTTAATGTTCACCTTTTACATGACTCAGTTTTCTACACAACTCCCTCCACAGTACTATTAAAAATGATTTTTAAAAATGATTTCACATGCTTCATAGAATAATTTTCTACACAAATTAATAAACTACAGAGAAATAGAGGCGATTATTACCAGTGTCTAAAGCAAGGTTTAAAGGGAGTGCTGCTAAATTGTAATTTTTTGATAAAGGAAGGATTGCTGTTCAATACAAAGGGGATATTTTCTAAATATTCTGGCATTGCATGGATACCACAGTAGCCCAGAGATTGGTCACTGGTTATCCACTGCTCTTGCTACTCCCTTGTTTTAGCTACTCAATTCATTATTGGTAACACGTTGCAACATATTCATATTCACCATAGTTTTCTTCTATGTCCCTTAAATGACTACAAAGCAAGGCAAAATAAAACAAGTTACTAAGTAATCTGGAAATGATAGTGCTAAAAATACTACACTACATAACCCCTTTCAGATGTATCTAGACAATCACTTACTACTCAACTGCCTGCCTAACTCTTTAATATAGAAGCCAGATAAATTACCAATACAAGCTTGGGACTTAAAAAAAATTAATCATCAAAGGTCACTGATGACCTGGTCTTTCTTAATGATAAGGATCAAATGTTTTCAATTTAATACTCATCCTTAATGATTATATGCTTTATCCATATAAATCCTGATTCTGAGTTCCCATACTAATTTTGTCACTTTGTACTTACTACCCTGGGGTGGAGGGAGCAGAGCCAAGATTTTGCAGAATAGACAGTACATTACCCAAGCTCCCCATCTTCCCTCAGAATCAACACTAGATCAAGCCTCTGATCAAAATTTGGAGTGACAGCACACACAGACATTCAAAGTGCAATAATTTTCCATTTTAAGATATCTTGGAAGAATTTCAGAAAAGATCTATCTCAATTGGCCAGGGGGAATATTGTCCAGTACACAGTGCAAGGATATCTGGTGTGATAAGGTCTAGCCAAAGTATAGCAGTGTTGGCTACTTTGTCCTGGTTCAGGCCAATGGAAAAGCAGACCAGCTGTGAGACCTACAACAAAAGCACAGAAAACGAATTGGGAGTCCCCAAAATCCAGCATAACAAATGGGACTTAGGCAGGCCCATCCAGCACAATGGGAAAGCATGCAGTACCACCAGTTCCAACAGTTAGTGAAAGGTCAGTGAGTGTGCCCTAAGGTCAGAGCTCAACTTTTAAAAATGAGCAAAAATGCAAAAAGAACACTGACCATAGAAAGCTAGCATGGAGACAGGGAATATCAGAACACAAATCAAGAAGACAATAGCAAAGGCAAAATGTCTACAGATAAAGCTTCAGAGGGGCTGATGAGAGCTCTTATAAGATCTCAGAAAAAGATCTTAAAAGAGAGAGGGAAAAAAATGTGGAAAATAAATTAGAGCTATGCAGGAGAATTATGAACATTTTGGGAAAGCCAAGAGCTTGAAAAAGGAAGTATATAAATTGACTAAAGAAAACAACTCTTTAAAAAGTCAAGAGGACCTCAGTTCAAATCTGATCTCAGACACTTAACACTTCCTCGCTATGTGATCCTGGGCAAGTCACTTAACCCAAATTGCCTCAGCAAAAATAAATAAATTAATTGAATAAAAAAATAAATTTGGCAAAATGAAAAAAAAAAAAAAAACTCCTCAAAAAATAGAATTGAAGAAACAGAAAAAATATAACTCCTTAAAAAACAGAATTGGTGAAATGGAAAAAAAAATAACTGAACAAAACAATTCCTTTAAAAATACAAATGCAAAAGGAGGTAAAAAGCTAACCTAAGTAAATAATTTACCAAAAATTAGAATTGGAAAATGGAAGTAAATGACAATGAGATATCATGAATCAAACAAAACAAAACATATGAAAAATGGAAGAAAATGTAAAATAGCTGATTATAAAATGTAAAAAACAACTATGCTGGAAAATAGATCTAGGAGAGATAATCTAAGAGTTATTGGACTACCTGAAAGCCGTGATGAAAAAAAAGACTGGACAACAACTTTCAAGAAATCATCAAAAAATAAAAACAAAAAAATCCTTCCCTGATATCCTAGAACCAGAGGGTAACATAATCATTGAAATAATTCACCAATCACCACCTGAAAGAAACCTCCAAAATGAAAACTCCAAGGAATATTGTAGCTAAATTCCAGAATTATCAGATCAAGGAGAAAATACTGAAAGCAGCGTGAAGGAAACAATTCAAACATCGAGAAATCACAATCAGATTACCCAGGATCTAACAGCTTTTACATGAAAGGATCAGAAGATGTGAAAAATGATATTCGAGAAGGCAAAAGAGCTTGGATTACAACTAAGATTCAATTACCCAGAAAAATTAAGCATTATGTTTCAGGGGGAAACTATGGACATTCAATGAAAGAGGGGATTTTCAATAATTTCTGATGAAAAGACCATAATTGAACAGAAATTTTGATTTTCAAATAAAGGACTCAAAATGAACATAAAAAGATAAACAGAGAAGGGGGGGGGAAACCTATGTCTTTTAAAGGTTACATGTTTACATGGGAAGAGAGATGATATTCATAACTCTTGAGAACTATATCCTTCACAGATCTGAAGTCAGGAGGACCTGAGTTCAAATCTGATCTCAGATACTTAGTACTTCCTAGCTGTGTAACCCTGGGCAAGTCACTAAACCCAATTGCCTCAGCAAAAAAGAGAGAGAAAGAACTATATCCTTGTCAGAATGTAGGTATAAGTTGACTTTAATGTGATGATATAAAAAAGAAATTGGGATGGAAAAATATTTGTGCTGGGAGAAGAGGAAAGGGAAGGTAAAATTGGGTAAATTATATCACATGAAGAGACACAAAAGACCTATCACAGTTGAGGGGGAAAAAAGGAGGCGGATGAGTAATTTTTTGAACTTTAATTTTATTGGATCTGGCTCAGAGAGGAAATAGCATACATTCTTAGTTTAGTATAGAATTTTGTCTCACCTAAGAAGAAAGTAGGGGGGGAAAGGGGAAAAGAAAGGTGGAGATTAATAGAAGGGAGAGCAAAAGTAGGAGAAGAAAGGGATAAGAAAGAAGAAAGGGACTGAAAAAAGGGAGGGCAGATTGAGGGAGATGGTGGTCAGAAGCAAAATACTGGTGAAGAAGGAAAAGGGGAAAGGAGAGAGAAAAAGTATAATCTGGGGAAAATAGGATGGCAGGAAATAGTAATCTTAACTGTGACTGTGAATGGGATGAACTCCTCCATAAAATGAAAACAGCAGAGTGGGTTAAAAGCCAGAATCTTACAGTATGTTGTAATGTTCTTCTTTAAAACATAATATTTTCTGGGAGCAGGTTTCTTGGGGGCTTTTGGAGGCAGCCTTAGTTTCAGTTCAGTTCAATGAATCATCTCAAATGCATCCAGGAGCTAAAAGTTCAGATCCTTTATTGTCTCCTTCAAATTGCCCTGTTAGCTTTTTTAGAGGCCTAGCTCTCTCCCTCTGAATCCAAAGCCTCCAGCCAGCACAAAGGTGGAAAATGGAATGAATCTGTCTCTGCCTCCAAGAGTGGGCTGATGGACTAGTGGGCTTCTGTGGGCTTGTGGGAGCTCCTCCTCATATATGCTCTCTTAAAGGTGTGAATCTTGCAGAACTCTAGTAAGTACTAAGGACATAATTATTGTCTCTATCAATTCCACTGTCTTAGCACCTTGTAAGAATTCTAACAATATGTTGCACAAGAAACACATTCAAAGCAGAGAAATACATGCAAAGCAAATGCAAAAGGCAGGAACAGAGTTTATTATGCTTTAGCCTAAGTTAAAAAAAAAGCAAAGGTAACAATCCTGATCTCAGATCAAGTAAAAGCAAAAATAGATCTAATTAAAAGAGATAAAGAAACAAAATACATCCAGCTTTTTTTTTTTTTTTTTTTTTTTTGAGGCTGGGGTTAAGTGACTTGCCCAGGGTCACACAGCTAGGAAGTATTAAGTGTCTGAGACCAGATTTGAACTCAGGTCCTCTTGAATTCAGGGCTGGTGCTCTATCCACTGCGCCACCTAGCTGCCCCACATTCTACTAAAGGGTACCATTGATAATGAAGTAATATCAATACTAAACATATGCCCCAAGTGGTATAGCATCCAAATTCTTAGAGAAGTTAAATGAGTTGTAAGAAGAAATAGACAGCAAAACTATAGTAGTGAGGGATCTCAACCTTCCTCTATTAGAACTAGATAATTCTAATCATAAAATAAACAAGAAGTTTAGAAGTTAAAGAAGTAAATAGAATTTTAGAAAAATGAGGTATGACAGAGCTTTGGAGAAAATTTAATGGAAACATAAAGGAATATAATTTTTTCTCAGTGGTGTGTGGTACGGAAATGGTGAGGGAACACCATTTAATAAAAAAGCTGGAGAGAGCTCTAGAGAAAAGCAAAGTTTATTGTACATTCTCACGAGAAGGGCGTCCCACTCTTCGAGTAGACTATGGAAGAGAGGAAGCACCTCCTGTGGGCAGGACAGCGCCTTTAATCCCTAACACAAAACGCCCCCTCCCACCACTGACCCTCATCCTCATTGGCTGAGAGTCTTACATTCTAAACTCGTGATCTACCCATAAAATTGAACTTGACCAATAAGTACATAGTTGCCCATATTTGGATGAAATAGGGAGATGATATCATAGGAGGGGAAGGCAATGCCCTTTGATCGAACTTCAGAGTCCTTCAGGCCTACTCGAACTCTGAAGTAGATGAAGCCTTACTCGATTTTCACAACTGTCTTGAAAGATCTCACCTCATCTCATTCAGTGGTATATGAAATGCACACAAAATTGACCATGTATGAGGGCATAAAAATTTCACAATTAAATACAAAAGGCAGAAATAGTAAATGTATGCTTTTCAGATCACGGTGCAATAAAAATTATGTGTAATAAAGGGCCATAGAAAAATAGATCAAAAATTGGAAATCAAATAATCTAATTACAAAGAATGAGTGTGTTAAACAACAAATCATAGAAATAATCAATAATTTTATCCAGAAGAATGACAACGAGACACATACCAAAACTTATGGGATGCAGTCAAAGAAGTTCTTAGGGGAAATGTCCTATCTCTAGATGACTACATGAATAAAACAGAGAAAGAGAAGCTCAATGAATTGGGTATGAACGAGATGAGGTGAGATCTTTCAAGACAGTTGTGAAAATCAAGTAAGGCATCATCTACTTCAGTGTTTGAGTAGGCCTGAAGGACTCTGAACATCCAGTCAAGGGCATAATTGCTTTCCCCTCTCATATCATCTCCTCCCGATTTCAGCCAAATATGGGCAACTATGTATTTATTGGTCAAGTTCAATTTCATGGGCAGATCTTGAGTTTAGAATGTAAGACTCTTAGCCAAAGAGGATGAGGGTCAGTGGTGGGAGGGGGTGTTTTGCTGTCCTACCCACAGGAAGCACTTCCTCTCTTCGATTGTCTGCTCGAGGAGTAGGATGCCCTTCTCCGGACAATGTACAATAAACTTTGCTTTTCTCTAGAGCTCTCTCCAGCTTTTTTATTAAATGGTGAGCCCTCACCATTTCCGTATCACACAGGTATGCAACTAAAAAAAGCTAGAAAAACAACAAATTAAAAACCAAATTAGAAATTCTAAAAATCAAAGGAGAGATTAATAAAATTGAAAATAAGAAACCTATTGAACTGATAAATAATAGTTGGTTTTATGAAAAAAATCAACCAAATAGATAAAACTTTGGTTAATTTGATTTAAAAAAAGAAAGAAGAAAACCAAATTACCAGTTTCAAAAATGAAAAGAGTGAATTTACTACCAATGAAAGCAATAATTTGAAGCTATTTTGCCCACTTACATGGCAATAGATCTATAATCTAAATGAAATGAATGCTTACAAACACATAGATTGCCCAGATTAATAGATGAGGAAATAAAATATTCAAATAACTCCACTTTAGAAAAAGAAATTGAACAAGTCATCCAAGAACTCACTGAGAAAAAAATCACCAGAGCCAGATAGATTTACAAGAGAATTCTACTAAACATTTAAAGAACAATTCATTCCAATACATATTTGGAAAAATTGAAGAAAATGGAGTCCTGCCAAATTCTTTTTATGACAGATATGGTACTGATAACTAAACCAGAAAGGGCCGGAACAAAGAAAGAAAATTATAGGCCAATCTTTCCCATTCTGCCTTTTCGCTGGATCTGAGATTAGCTCCAATTTGTCCTGTAGATAAGTAGCTACCTAGGTATGGAGGTAGATAGAAAAATAGACAGAAAGTACGCAGTGGCTTGCATGTTGTGTATTATTTGAAATTTTGGGGGAGCATAGACTAATTTTAGCCATTATACAGGGCCTGGAAAACAGAATTTGGAACCAGGGTGTTAGGACAACAAATCTCGCACTTCACGAACTACTCTGCCTAGCCACCTTAAAAGGGTTTCTTTTTTTCCTTAGGATCAACGTAGTCCAGTGCAAAGAAGCACATCCTCAAAAATTTGGCCATCAGTCAATCAACAAGCATTTGTAAGTGTTACCAAAAAGCAATGAATAGTCGTTGACTTAACTAGCCTCTAAACTCCTTTTTCTAATCCTAATGCACGTTTGCACATGAGCGGATGTTGCTCGGTGCAAAATCGCTCACAACCTACAGAACAGGTACTACTAACTACCTATCTCCTCCAGAATCAGAGGCAAGGACAAGGCCAGCTTCACTCAGCCTCCCCACAATGGGCAGGATGTAAAAAGACTGCGCTTGCGCAATCAGTGTGCGGGCGATTTGAGATTCAAGCTCCGCCCTCCTAGCCGCCCCACCCTTTCGGTAGCGCGCAGTCGCAAAAGAAGCACGTTTCGGGCTCTGGACTCGAGCACGACTCGCTGGAAGCGGGAGGCTCGAGCTTCACTTCCTGTTTAAGCCGGTTCCGGCAGTTGTGGGTGTTGCGGCTCCCGGGACGCCGTCTCTGTCTCTCCCGTGAGCGCGCCGCCGAGCAGCCATGAAAATCACGCGGCAGAAGCACGCGAAGAAGCATCTCGGCTTTTTCCGCTACAACTTCGGCGTCCGGGAGCCGTACCAGCTGCTGCTGGACGGCACCTTCTGTCAGGCGGCGCTGCGAGGCCGCATCCAGCTTCGCGAGCAGCTGCCCCGCTACCTTATGGGGGAGACTCAACTCTGCACCACCAGGTCGGCCCGGGCTGGGCCCAGATGGGGCGGGGCGGGGCGGGCGTGCCGGGAGTTCGGACCTGGCGTTCGGAGCTCGCCGGCTTACCTGACGCTGTGCAAATCACTAACTCGCAGACCTCAATTACCTTACCTCTAGAATGGGGAGAGCAGTGTTTCCGGCTGTGTGTTTGAGGAAGGAACTTTATCAACTATAAAGAACTATACACATTGGAAACACTGAAGTGTTTCTTATTCTGCAACTAAAGTGGTCTGAAGATCTCTGGGAGGGGGTGGGGCGAGGCTTGAATTTGACAGTCCCCTCCCCCAGCCCAAAGATCCATCTCTCTGACAGGATCGGAACATCCCCCATCTCCCGCGTTTTTTCATTTTGGCCCAAAGGTTGTCTTGGATTCTGTAGGACTCCGTCAGAAGCCCCACCCCCTGCTCGTCCCATCCTGGTGGCACTTGTCTAGCGTTTTCGCTTTTTTAGAAAGTCTAACTACTTCATTTTCGAGAACAAAATAAGCTCAGAGAAATATAGTGACTTAAAGCTAGTGTACAATGTTACCTATCCATCACTTGCCTTTCCATTAGCTTTTGTGTTGTAAGCATTTATAAATCTTCAGATACTGCAATGTTACCCACAACATTTCTAGAGGAAGTTTGAGGTCATTAAAGAAGCTTTGCAATTTCCCCAAAGCAATTTAAACTTTTTTTCCCCCCACAAATTCTGGGTCCAACTCATTTTCCTTTCCCAACTTCTTATACATATAGACATAATTTATTTTTTATTAAAGCTTTTTGTTTTCAAAACGTATTAATTTTTCAACATTGACCCTTGCAAAACCTTTGTTTTCCAAATTTTTCCCCCTTACTCCCACCCCCTCCCTCGATGGCAAGTAATCCATCAGACATTAAACTGAAACAGCATACATTCATATTAAAGAAAAGACCAGAACAATCCCAGATTTGAAGATGAGAATTAGTTCACGAATGATACTGTACTGGAAATCCAGCATGCCCTCCCTGAACAGGCAGGTGAGCAGATGTTACTGTGCAGGGAAGCTCGCCTTGATTTGAAGTCTGTACTGAATCCTCCCCAACTGTTAGTAATACTTTGGGCAAGTATAAATCTTCCTTTTGCCTCATCAGAGTCATTGGATAAGATTATTTCTTCCAGGAAATAGTCAATGATTTTCATGTAAAGATGGGTGTCAAAAAGCCTGTTTTATATAGTCAATAAATAATAAATAATAAGTACCATGGGATCTCATATTCCCTACGTTTTTGATTCAACTGTGAAATAGTAAAGATGTGGTCCATCGTGGAATGTGACTTTTGAAAGCCTGCTTGTTCTCTATAATGTTCTTATAGAGCATATTGGTGTAGTTATGTACATATGTACACATACATATCCAACAGATATATAAGCATTTTATTTTACCTAACTCATGTTCATGTATTTGATCTAGTTTTTTTCCTCTAATACATTCTGGCTTCCAACCTAAATTACTCATTTAAAACTATTATGTTCAAATGACCAATTAGGTGTTCACCCAATCTAAGGGCATTTTCTCATTTCTCATTTTTTTCTGATGTCTTCTCAGCATTTGACACTGTTCGCCCTCACCACGGAGATTCTTTATTCTCTGAATTTTTTTGATCACATTCTTTCTTCTACCTAACTGCCTTCTCAGTGCCCTTTAACTGGTTCATTGTTCATGTCATATCCACTAATTATAGATGTACCTCCAGAAGCTGCCTTTTTTTTTTTTTTTTTTTTTTTTTTTTTGGTCTTTCTGTATTCTCTCAGTGATCATTTAGCTGACATGATTTCAGGGATTACTTCTGTGCAGGTGAGTCTCGTTCTGACCTCCAATCCCTCATTAAGAACTGCCTATGGGGTATTTCAAATTTATATCTCTTAGACATCTCAAACTCAATATGTCCAAAATAGAACTTATATATCCTCTTCTACACACCAGTCCTTTGAACTAATGTCCTTACTTTTTGGCCCAGAGTTCTGCCATCCAAGTCCACCACATTCACAAACCTCTTCTTGTCCTTGACTTCTTACAGTTACACACTCCACTTGTCTAATCAGTCTTCAGATCTTATAATTTGTAATTGTATAAAATCTTTTGCAATCATCCCCTTCTCTCAATTCACATTACCACCACTTTGATTCAAGCTTCAGGCACCTCTCTCAGACTATTGCTGTAGTTTTCTAATTAGATTCCTTGTGTGTATGAATTATTTATTCTTTATATTTGTATTTTTAGCTACTGACCCAATACAGAGTAGGTGCTTAATAAATGCTTATGGGTTTGATTAGTCTCTTTGCCTGAAGCTTCTTGGTATTCTAATCTGTTTTATCACTCAAAGCTAAAGTAATTTTTATGGAATGTTGATTTGACCACATCATTTCTCTCCTCAACAAACTTGTGTACTTTCCTCTTATCTCTAGGATCAAATATAAGCTCTTCTGTTTGACATTTAAAACTTTTGACAGCCTGATTGCTTTCTTCCTTTTCCAATCTCTGCATATTATTTCCCTTTATGGCACCCATGTATAGCAATATCAGACTAATTTCTATTCCTTACACATGCAGCGCCTTCTCCGGAGTCCTCTCAGATGCTAATGTCTATCTGTCCAAGCTTATTTTGTGTCTGCTTTGATGTACATCTTATTTCCCTTGACAGACTGTATTTTGAGATAATGACTTTCATTTTTGTCTTTTTGTCCTTAGTGTCTAGCACAGTGCCTGGCACATGATAATTAGGTATTTAATAAGTCCTTGTTGATTGACTTTTTTTTTTTTAATCAAAGTTTGCTCTTTTGTATAGGAGTAGTGGAAGTTAATATTACAAGTTAATTATTAGTTTGGGTTTACATTATAGTAATCATGACTAATGGTATAATTTTAGCACCTTTTCTTTGAAAGTAAAAATAACTTATATTTTAAATATGACCTGTTTTTACTGATGTATGTAAAAAAGAACTATTTCTCTTGTAAATACTGACCAATATTTAAAAGCCTTTTTTTTTTTCCCAGATGTGTATTAAAGGAATTAGAATCATTGGGGAAGGAGTTATATGGTGCAAAACTAATTGCACAAAGATGTCAGGTTCGAAGTTGTTCCCATTTCAAAGATGCAGTCAGTGGTGCTGAATGTCTCTTATCCATGATTGAAGATGGAAATCCTCACCATTTTTTTGTGGCAACACAGGTAATACTGCCTATGAAAAATTATTGATGCTTAGCTTTGTTTTTCATACTGCAGCAACTTCCCATTGAACCCTTCCTTAAAATAATTAGACTAGCTATAGTGCTAGAAAGTCTGGATGAAGAGTGACAGAGCTGCATGTGAATTTGATGTCATTCAGTTGTGTCCAACTCTTTATGACCCTATTAGAGTTTTCTTGGTACAAATCAACTGGAGTGGTTGAAGCAAATAGGATTAAGTGAATTATCCAGGGTTACAGAGCTAGTAAGTGTCTGAGGCCAAATTTGAACTCAGGAAGATGCATTTTCCTGACTTTAAGCTCAACATTTTATCCACCGTACTACCTACCTCTGTCTACATAGAAATAGCAATTAACATTACTTAATTACTACTTAGAAAGGGAATAGGAGGATATATATCAAAAGAGAACAGTGTTGGTCTACAGACACCATATTGGTCTCAGCTGAGGGCAGCACATGGAAGAATGTTTTTTGGACTTAACACCATTTAAGCTTTTGTACTGTGGACAAAGACTCAGAGCTCTCAAGGACCAAACTATACAGACTTTTAGACAAAGAGCCAACAAGACATAAATAAAAGACTATCCTGTCATCTTCAGGGCAAGAGAGTAATATAATATGCACTGAGGAAATAAGGGGATTTTCTCAATTGCCTAATGAGGAATAAGGAATGAGAAGGAAGCAAGGAATAAGTTAACTGTGCCATCTAACAAGAGATTTGGATGGGAGGGGTGTCTATGGAAGTAATGCTGAGACTCTGGATTGATTAGCCTTAATGCATTCTGCAGGGTTGAAGTCACACCACTCAGATTAGTTTTTACTTATCCACACCAACTAACAAATCAGCCCATCTGATAGTAAATGCTTTTATACAGTTTTATACATTTAGACACTCTTTTACAGCCAGATTCGTAATAGAAGTGGTCTATGCTGCAGACCTCCCCTCTCCTGGGAGGCTCTGTATGGCCCTACTCCTTCCTGGGCTCTACAGCCCCTTCAGCTGGAGTAGCTTCAGCTTACCTGGAGTCCATGCAGCTGTGGCCCCTTAGCTGGAGCCCTGACAATATGGCCCGCCTCCCTCCCTATTATTTTTGTACAGAGAGAAGGGAAATCTACTCTTTGGGACTGAGATTGGTCATTGAAATTCGTCATATTTAAGCTATATGACTGCATATATCTTTCCATGTTCTGAATTCCTTATGATATTCCATTTAAAATATTCTTTTACATTGTTTGATGCTGATTTTGTTAAACATTTTTGTTTTTAATATTTTCAGCACTTCATTTGACTGAATGAAACAAAATATTCATCCTCTGTCCAGCATTTAATTCCATCTACTATTCTCAGACTTAAAGCATCTAACAGTCCTTTCATCATCTTTGTTTTAGATGATTAATCAGTACCTTCTGCACAGGCACATAATAATCTGAAAAAAGAAATTTAAGACTCAATTTTAGTGATACTGAGATTTTAGAAAGAGTTCTCTCTCAGAGTACTTTAGTTTTGTTGGCAGGCTACAGTGTGCTCCTGAATAATACCTGATTAATGTCTATTTTTCATAGGACCAAAATCTGTCTCTTCAAGTAAAGAAGACACCTGGAGTTCCTCTCTTGTTTATCATTCAGAACACTGTTGTTTTGGACAAACCTTCTCCCAAAACGATTGCCTTTGTCAAAGCAACACAATCAGGTCATCTTTTTTCTGTCCACCAAAAACAGAACATTAAGAAACTCAAAGAAGAACAAGGTCTAGTGAAAACCCCTGAACCAAAAAAGAAAAGAAAACGCAAAGGTGTGAGTGGTCCCAATCCTCTTAGCTGTCTGAAGAAAAAGAAGAAGGTACAAGATTCAAATCCATCTTCTGCCCCCGAAAAGAAAAGAAGAAAAAGAATTCGTAACAGAAATAGAATGAAAACACTTTCTGTGCCATCAGTGAGGCAGAGTGAAGAAGTACAGAGCAACTCTGTGCATTAATTGAACTGAAAAACTTTTAGGGCATGACTAAACTTCATTTCTAAAGCAAATTAAATAAAGTTTATGATTTATGTCAGTGTTTGAGTTGAAATTTAAATATATCTCCATAAATTTGCCTAAACCTGTTGGTTCTCACATGAAAAATAAAATCAGAGTAAACAAGAATGAATATAATACAAAATATGATAATGCTACCCCGTCTCCCTGTGTCTTATCTCCTGGGCTCTCCCAGCTATTTTAATAGCTTATCAGTGTTTCCTGCTGGATATAGTAGCTCTGAACTAATCTATTGGAAATGTTGAGTTTATTGCAAGTTTGAAGTTCAAAACAAATATGACTTAAAAATGAATAGGATTTATGTATTTACATTGTTGTAGTCCTATATATTGTGTTGGGTTTGCTTATCTTACTCTTCATCAGTTTATATGCATTATCCCTTATTTCACTGGATTTGTCATTTCTTCACTATGATCAGTTATATTTATGTGTCACAATTTTTTAGCCATTACCCAATCAAAAGATATCCACTTTGTTTTAAAACTTTTTTGATAAGGATTTAATCTTTTGGTTTTTTACTTTCTGCTCTCAGGGTGAAGTTGCTGGGTCAAAGCACCTATATCCACATTTTCAACTTGTCTTCCAGAGTGGTGGAGCCAGTTTATAGTTGCATCAAGAGTATATTAACATGCCAGAATGCTTTCCAATTTTTTGAGCTATTTTCAGATAAAGAATCGTTCATCCAAATTATTCTCTATAGGTCTAATGATCCAGTCACATTTTAAAAAATTTTTTGCCACCTTTTTCAGAATCTGAAAAATGTTTTCCTCGTCCCTTTTAATTTTAAATTTGCTGATGACTATTGGTTGGTGTGGTGGAGGAAACAGAGAGGAAAATGATATTATCCTTTCATCAAGAACTGTCAAAGTGCCTAGTCTATTGTAAATGTTTAAAATATGGCCCAGACTCCTTTTCCATCTCTTATTCATGCAGGAAGTATTTTTTTAAAGTGCCTTTAGGTAATGAAAATGAATATCAAATCAAACTTGTACTTTTTTCTTGCTTTTGTATACAAATTGTGTTGATGTTTGTTTTTTATAGTTATCTCAATCACAGTTTGTCAACTATACTTCCTAAAGTATCCTGTTCCCAACTCTCCCTTCTTAAAACAATAAATAGAATATTTAAAAAAGTATTTCAAGGGATACTAAAAGTGTCCATAGTCAGAGGCAGGATCTAAACCCAGGTCTTCTAATTCCACAAGGCCAACTTGGCTTGTTTTTGTATTCACATGACATTAATAAAAATGTCAAGTATAATCAAATGTGAGGATATTTGTAAAGGGCCTGGCACATTATAAATGTGATGATAAATAGATTGTTCCTCTTCCCTACTACATAAAGAAAAAGTCTATTTATCCCAAAACTAAAGGTTTTTTTTTTCCCCCCTTATACAGAAGAGGTGTATTTTGTCAAAGCTTTTTCATCATGTATTGATGTAATAATGGTCTTTATTTATTTATTTATTTTGCTGAGGTAATTGGGGTAAGTGACTTGCCCAGGATCACATAGCCAGGAAGTATTAAGTCTGAAGTCACATTTGAACTCAGGTCCTCCTGATTTAAGGGCTGGTGCTCTATCTATTCTGCCAGCCAGCTGCCCCTGGTTCTTATTTTTTTTTTTATGACATGTTTATAATCCTAATGTTGAGCCAATCCTGCATTCTTAATCTAAATTTGCTTTTCATTTAATTGTGCGGTTGTTTAATTGTTTAGTGTTTTAGGTAAGATACAAATCAGTTCTTTTAGATCAGGAGTTACTAACTTTTTTGTGGGTCATGAATCCCTTTGACAACCCTTAGAATAATAATCTGAAGTGTATAAAATAAACTACATAGGACTACAAAGGAAACCACATTAAATCCAATTGTCAGAATATTGAAACAAGTCCACAGAGTTTATGTATCACGTATTTTCAGTACACATTCCAAAATACATGGAGTAAATATCATTGCCCAAATTTGTAACTCATGGAGGCATGGACTTGGTTTTTCTCTGTAAATCAAATAGTTTGCTTTTCCTTTTCATGTCTAAGAAAAAAGTCAGTGTGCAAGCACCTTTTATCCCCATGGTTCTCAGTTGTATTATCTCCCTACCACATCCAGCTTAACTTGCCTCAAGTACTCTTTCACTTTCCCAGTAGCTGCTCCCTGATACACGGTGGGGGAGAAAAATTAGAGGTTGAAAGTGTCCTTGCTTATCAAAGGTCAGAAAACTTCCCACCCTCTATACAAATAGAGTATAGGAGAAGGGGAGAGTTGTTACACATCAGCCTTACAGCTATCAGTTATATAAGATAAATGCCTTGAAAAGTTGAAGTGCTATATTGATGTGAATTACTATAATTACTACATAAAGGCCCAGGAGGAAGAAAGTTGACATTATGGCAAGTTTAGAGCACTAAACTTGGAGTCAGGGAGACCTCAAGAAGTTGGGATGTCCTCCCACAGACACTACCTGTGGTACCCTTGGCAAATCATTTAACCTATCAATTTCCTCTTCTGTAAACATGGTATAATAATAGCATCTATCTCCTAGAACTGTGAATATTAAGTGCTTTGTAAACCTTAAAGTGCTGGTAAAATTAGTTATTTATTACTAGCTTTATACAGATGTTTGAAATAGGAAAAGGAAAAAGAAGGGAATAAGCATTTTTAAAGCATTTACCATGTGCCAGACAGTATAATGTAATTTACAAATATTTCATTTGAGTCATTGCAGTGAAATAGATACTATTATTATCATCCCTACTTTACAATTTAGTAAGTTAGTTTGTTGTTTGTCCTTAGTTCTTGAAGAGGATCTTGACATCAGGGAGGTGATGCAATTTACATGCAAGTAAATTGGATTTAAGTGAGGATGGGTTGTGCAAAGAGGTTAAGTGACTTGCTGAGGATCACACAGTTAGTAGTGTTTGAAGCTGGATTCAAACTCAAGTCTTGCTGGTTTTAGCTAGGCCCATTGTTGTACCTGTTCCTCAATAAGAATTAGATTTATGTAGCTCAAAAAAGAGAAGCGAAATGGGACTAATGGATAGAAGTAACAAATGGCAAATTTCAGCTCAGTATGTGGAAAATCTTCCAAATGATTAATGATTAATTCTATGCAAACTGCTATAGGCAGACTTATATAATGCTGAATTTTCCACCACTGAAACTTTTTTTTTTTTGCTTAGGCAATTGTGGTTAAATGACCTGCCCAGAGTCACACAGCTAGGAATTGTTAAGTATCTGAGTTCAAATTTGAACTCAGGTCCTCCTGACTTCAGGGCTGTTCTCTATCCACTGCCCTACTGGAATTCTTTTAGTGGAAGCTGGTTAACTAACCCCTTATTGGGGATCTTGTAGAGGAGATTGATGCATTGGGTAGAAGAGTGAACTATTTAATCTTTCCAATTTTAATATTCCATGATAATGGTCAAAATATATTAACAGACATTCAAACCATTTTTAGTCACATGAAAAAAATGCTCTAAAACACTATTGATCAAAGAAATGCAAATTAAGACAATTCTGAGGTACCACTACATACCTCTCAGATTAGCTAAGATGACAGGAAAAGATAACAATAAATGCTGGAGGGGATGTGAAAAATTTGGGACACTAATATATTGTTGGTAGAATTGTGAACTTACATGTGATCTTATCCTAAGTGAAGGGGTAAAAAAGAACATAAAGAACAACAAGAAGATTATGCGATGACCAATTCTGATGGATGGACTCTTCAACAATGAGGTGATTTAGACCATTTCCAATGATGGAGAGAGCTATCCATACTCAGAGAAAAGACTGTGGGGACTGAATGTGGATCACAATACAGTATTTTTACCTTTTTTGTTTGTGGCTTTTTTCCTTTTTTTTTTTTTTTTTTTTTTTCATTTTGATCTGATTTTTCTTGTGCAGCACAATTATGGAAATATATATAGAAGAATTGCACATGTTTAATGAATGTTGGATTGCTTGCCATCAAGGGAAGAGGTAGGGGGAAGGGAGAGAGAAAAATTTGGAACACAAAATTTTTCACAAGGATAAATGTTGAAAGCTATCTTTGCATGTATTTTGAACATAAAAAGCTATTAAAAGAAAAGACTCTATGATTGCCATTGTTTAGTACTCCAGTTCATGCAAAGTTCACTACTTATCCAAGAGAGAAAGCTTTGAATGAGGCTTACCTTATCCTCCTAAGCTTTCATAATCATTCTAGGCAAAGCAACCTTCTACATGGTTGACTGGATATAACTATAACATATGGGATCATGCTTTGCTTTTGTTTTCTAGTTGTCCATACTTTGATGTTCACAAACCTTTTCTAATTACTAACAAGAGTACATGCCAGCTCATAATATATTACAAATACTGCTGATTTCCAATAACCATCAGAATCCTTTTAACCTTTTCCCCTGACCATTTATGAAGAAGATGATTTTTATATGTCTTTTCTCTTTTCCCTCTCTTCCATGGCAACATGACCTTAGATTCAGCAGGACTTTCTTATCACTTCTCTTATGGTGTGATAAACTTGGTGTCCTTAGCTAACAGATATCCCATCTCTGGCCTCTTCTACCTTTACAAGGCAGTTAAGAAATAAATTTGGGCCACCTACTTAGGATGTTGGGATGAACACTCCACACAGGGGCAATAACATATTCCAATGTATAAAAATACCATAGTCAGTATCCAAAACCAAAAGTATAATTTCCCCAAATAGCTACATACCAAATTTTTTAGAAACGTGGAATGCTGGCTTTTACACTATGAACACATTTCATAGATAGGAGGAACAATGATTATAATTGTTAAATACTGTTTTACTCTCTGTTGGATTTCTGGTTTCTGAGTTGAGTTGAATTTTGTTTGGGTTTTTGTTTTTGTTTTTTGGTGATGTTGGGGCATGCCCTTGGAATCTTTCTCACAGTTAATCTGATACAGTCACAACATTCCACAATGATAATTAATCTCTCTTATGTTTGTTTTTTGTAGACAATTGTACTTAACTATAGAGGTAATATTTATTTTCTTCAATATACTTCTTACCTACTCAAATGCCCCAAATTTACCAAATCAACTGATGTTACATTGCATTCATAAATGTCACTTCTGGCTTTTGAGATTGGTTCAGAAAGCTATACAAATTGTAACAAATAACAAAATGTCGAGTTTTCTAATTTTCCAATACAAGGACGAGCGTAATGAAAAAGTTCTGATAGACTGGAAGGAAAACATCTTTATGGGAAGAATTTAAAAGATATATTTATCTTTTTTCTCACAATGTTTTGAACAAATCATAATCACAAGTTATAGTGGTCCTTGATTAGCTCATCTACTTAATGCTGTCAGCAGATGTTCAGGAAATGATTTATATTATAAACAAAACCTACCAATGTTATCTCTTGCCTGGACCAATAGTCTCCTAATTAATATTCTTTACCTCAATCTCTTCATTTTCTAATAGTAATCCTTCCCACAGCTGCCAAATTGATAATTCTAAAACACAAATCTGGCTATGTCATTCAGGTCATTCAAAAAATCTTCAGTGATTTCAGTGCCTTTAGGATAAAACACAAAATGTTCAATTTGTCATTTAAAGCCCTTCACAATGAACCTTTTACTTGTATTCCAGCCTTATTGTAGATTATTCACTTTTATTCACTCACCATTACAGTCAAACTGGCTCACTAATGTTTCCCTGCACTTGATATTTCATTACTGTTCTTTGGGCTTTTGTATAAGTGATGTTTCATTTATGGAACTCATTTCCTCCCCACCTCAAAGAATTTCTTAGGTGCTCCGTTTTACCTGTGGCTTACCTGTTTTGTGCCCACAGGCACACCTAATTCTTTAAGTATTTTACAGGAAAGACTACAATTGGCAGCAGGAAACAGGGTGGCAGTCACTTTTTAGGTACAGAGGACACAAAGACAAGCAGAGAAAGGGGGGCAGAGGGCAGGCTAGGGGAAAGTGTGGCTAAAGGAGGTGGGCAGCATGGGGAGGAGCAGCAATAAAGAGTATCACTTCTATAACCATAGAAGAGTGCTAGGGTAGGGATGGGAGGAATAGGAGTTTGATGGCTTGCTTTTATAGTTTTTTTGATGGGGAAAACAGACCTGTTCCTATCTGTGCCATTGGCTGGTTCACCAATCATCTCAAACTTATTGTTCTGCTGGTCTGGAATTATGGAGGTCTGGATTTTTTTTTCCCTGAGGCAATTGGGGTTATGTGACTTCCCCAGGGTCACACAGCTGGGAAGTGTTAACTGAATGAGGTCAAATTTGAACTCAGGTCCTCCTGACTTCAGGGCTGGTGCTCTATCCACTGCTCTACCTAGTTGCCCCAAGGTCTGGATTTTGTCTGGATCTTATATATCATAGAACTAAAAGTCCTGATAGCACCTCTATCGTAGACTGGGTTGAAGTCTCCATAGCCTCATCACCTGATCTTCATGTCACTTACCTTGAGCATTTGTCCTAAGTGCAAAAATTCTTAGATACAGTTCTGAGTGTAGAATTTTCTGCCTTTAAAATGAGGATGTTTGACTACATGAGATTTAAATTTCCCTTCCTACTCTGACAGTCTATTATTCTTTGACAGCAACAGTTGCTGAATGGAATTAGCCTGGGAAGGCTTTGTTTTATAATTGCTATCAACCTATGCCATATCCTAGGAATCATTTCTGTATGGCACCAAACAAAGGCTTGTATCCACTGATGCAGGAAGAAGAGATGGGAACTGACCTCCTAATTCCTCTGGAAGATATAACAACAAAGTGATTCATTACCATTTTTATTCATATGTACCTACAGAGACTCCCTGGAACATCATTGAAACAGAAGCTAAACTACTCTATCCAGGCTGAGGGCTGCCACGCTAGTGACTCTCCTAGCTCATCTTGCCACTGTAGGGAAAACAGTTGGATTTACCCTATTGCTCCCTCAGAATTTGGACCAGCAACTTCACTCCTGTTGGGTTCTCTGTGATTTCTGATTATGTGGCAATGAGGTTTTCGTTAGGTAATTGAATTGACCATTCTAGGTTCCAGGTATATGGAGGAAAGGGAAGGGGAGAACAAGCCTCCTTTCCTACTATTATCTTCGGTGTTATCCATTTTACACTTCTTTAGAAGCCAGTGATGACAATGTACAAATATTGAGCTCATTATACTTGAAGGAACCCAAGTAACAAGATCTTTTGACTGTTTTTCATATCTTATTGAGTCACAAAATCACGAAATTTCAGAATTAGGAAAGAATTTCTTAAGTCAATAAGTCAAAAGCATTTATTAAGCACTTACTATGTGCTAGACATTGTGCTTAGTGCTGGGATTAGAAAGTCAAAATATGGTCCCTTCCCTCAAGAGCATCCTATTGAGAGAGTTCACAATATAATGTTTCATTTAAGTCTATCCTTTTCCAGGTCAAACACATCCAATTCCTTTAACCAGTCCTCATGTGCTAGAATCTCAACTATACTAGTTGGTGAGTCCTCTTCCTGTGGACCACTCTTAAGTTTTTCTATGGCCTTCTTAGGCTATGAAACCTAGCATCAAAAATGGCCATCTAGACATGTCTAAATGGAGCTAAATATAGAAGGGTTATTGCCTTTTTATTTCTGGAATCAGTTCAGTTTTTCATAACATTGGTTCAGCCCAGTTGCTATAGCCTTTTTAGCTCTTTTTAAATTCATCCCCAAAGGCATCTAGGTTGGCACAGTGTTTAGAGTGTGCTGGGTTTAGAGTTAGAAAGATTCATCTTTATGAGTTCAAATCTGGCCTCAATACTTCCTAGCTGTGTGACTTAGGAAAGTCAACTAATTCTGTTTGCCTTGGTTTTCTCATCTGTGAAATGAACTGGAAGAAAAAGTGGCAAACAACTCTAGTATCTTTACTAAGAAAACTCCAAGAAAGAATCAGACATGACTGAATAAACACTAAATGACAACAACAACATACTTCTCAACTTTGTGAAATATGTAAATTTGGGAAGCATGCCATCTGGGCTTTCATTTAAATAAATGATAAAAAACATTTTAAAACCACAAAGCGAAGTAGAGATCCTTGGAGAACTCAACTGGAGACATACTTCCACACTGAAATATCTAATTGTGCCTTCTTACTCTATACTGTTTAATTGCTTTTCAACACTACTCCCATCACTACTTTCAGTCTTCTATTAAGGCAAAAACTTAGCACATATTTTATGTCTTTGTTCATATTTTGCTTTGCTTTGTGATTATAAACTAAATGGTGCTTTTGCATGTGTGTGTGTGTGTGTGTGTGTGTGTGTGTGTGTGTATGTGTGTGTGTTTGTAAGATCTTTTCTCTTTGACTTGACTCCCTTGAGAAGTAATTTATAATTCTTTGGCACCCTTCAAAGGAAGGCCCTCTCTTCCAAAGGCTGTTAATATGGTATTAGACACGTAAGAAATGTAAAATAAATATTTATTAATGAATTCAAATCATGTACCTGAGTGTTTGGATCAGAACACAAATCAGCTCTTTAGAAGTAGTTTAATGTTTGAAATTAATGAATGCCAGATATTAATGCCTGAAGGAGATATCTTTGTACTTTGAATAAAATTTTAGGAAATAGGAGTACTGTTTTGCTGGTAAGCAGTTCAGGGGCCAATATTTCAATTTAATTTTCCTCATGAAGTGAAAGTCAATGATTCTTTGCTAGTGGTAACTGTCCACTTCCTAATGGTATCACAAAGACACCATTTGTCATCTTTTGCCTGCCAATCTATTACAATGTAAGTCTTTCTACACTTAGTAGATGATACCTCTTGAGAATGTTAACTTGCTTTGCTTAACAACTATTTTTGGAGTTATATTTTGTAGCGATTGCTATCTGTCTTTAACAGTCATTATAATCACAAAATACCTTAATCTCTAAAAAATGGATGAGATGGCCTCTAAGATTCTTTTCAGGTTTAAATTTAAGGTCCTTTAATCCTTATATTTGTTGTTTTCAGTCTTGCTGACTTCATTTGGCAAAGATCTTGGAGAAGTTTGTCATTCCCTTCTCTAGATCATTTTATAGATGAGTAAATGGAGGCAAACAGTGTTAAGTGACTTTTCCAGCTAATAAATGAATGTCTGAGGATAGATTTTGAACTCAAATCTTCTTGACTCCTGGCTCTGCACTCTATTTACTGCACCACCTAACTGCCCTTATATATTAAGTGAATTCAAATATTGGAAATGATGGGTTAGAAGAATATTGGATTCATTAAGAAATGAATTAATTTAAGCTGCTCTGGTACTGTGTAGTTTACTGAAGTAATAACATTCAAAATAATACTTTAGTTTTCTTCTTTCATAAGTTAAATTAATATTTAATTTTAATGAATTAACATTTAATTTATAATTATTAGCAGATAAGTGAATAAAGTTTAGAAACAGATTTTATAGTTTACAGATTTAGAGTTGTCTAACCCACTTATTTTAAAAATGAAGAAACTCCTTAGTGCTAGAGTCTTCTCTCTGTTGTTTATTTATAATTTATCTTGTATATTGCTTATTTGTCCCCCCTGGCTCTTGTCAACTGGACTGGAACCAGTCCCTGATTGATGACTGGCTGGAGCTGCACCAAACAAACTAGAGGTAAAAGTCAGGACACAAATAGACATTTAATTAATTTCAGAGAGAGGAAAACAATACCTGCAGGCATAAGCCCACCTCCTAAGGAGGAGGCTCAATGCTACTGATGTTGGGACCACTTTTTACATGAAAGGGGTTGGCCCACAACACAATCATTCTTAGTTCTTGAGATCCGTCTCATAGTTAGCATTTCTTGGGAAAATACAGGTGTTCTTGGGTCATGGGGGAACAGCCATTATCTGTTTTGCAGGATTGGGGGCATCCTGCAGGATACAGAATCAGAGTTCTGAGGTGGGAACAGGTTTTAGTACCTATCAGTGACACGAAACAGGGATTCTGAATGTGCGATGGATGTCTCTGGCAAATAAAAGGCGCTAAACACCTTAGTGAACTGGTACTGGTTCAAGCAATACACTTTATCAGAGAGTGATGTCATTTAAAGTGTAAAGGATTATTGTTAAACCAAGCCCAAGATACAACCTGCTTGCTAGGCCTTAGCTCTGGAAAAGGGGGTATCTCCAAAATATTTTGATATTTGTATGTTGTTTCTCTCATTAGTCTGTGAGCTCTTTGAGAGCAGAAACATTTGTGTCCCCAGGACTCAGCACAGTGCCTGGCATAGAGTAAGCTTTTAATAAATATTATTGGTTGAATGAGTCAAAGAAAAATTAAGAACCCAAGATCATTAAGCGATTTGAGCTTAGATTTTTCTGACTTTCAAGCCTACTGTGGTATCCCAAGAATGACTTTGGGTTCTCAGGCTCTGGGATGTGTACATTTTGGCATAAAGGAATTGGTCCTTAAAAGTCCAGTACTGAATCACAGAAAAAGGGGCCCATGACGAGGTGTTCAATTAACTATGAAAATTTGATCCATTTATGAGGTGTAAACAAGTCCCTTGAGTGATTTAGAAAAGAAGTAACAAGGCAGAGGATGAACAATGAAAGGGCACTGACATTTTAAAATCCATTTAACCAGTTGAGAAACTAAGCATAAGAGGAAACCAGCTCCTGATGAAATAAGCAAAATATATACAGAGCTGGAGAATGAGAGGTCATGAAAAGTCACGTGGAGTAGGTAAAACAGAAGCCTTCTAATTGAATGAAGGTTCAAAATGAAGCTGTTAAGTGGCAATAAGGCAGAAAAAGTGTAAACTCATAGAATCTGGATGCCTTTCTTTGGGGGACCTGTCTCTACTTGTGATTCTGCTCTCTTGGTTTAAGAGGCCATCTCTAGAAGTGGGGATTCCTTTATATAAATCTTCTGGAGATTTGGATGAGAACTGAGATTCTCTTCCAATGTGGCTGCCACTTGGAGTGGCTGAATTGATTTTGCTTCCTTTTTTTTCTTCCTTTTTAAAATAATAGCTTTTTATTTTTCAAAACACTTGCAAAGATAGTTTTCAACATTCACCCTAGCAAAACCTTGTATTCCATATTTTTTCCCTACCTTAGACATTTTGATTCTTTTTTAATCCAGTTAAGGGATTGCTCCTGATCAACTGCTCACTTGGTCTGGATACATTTTTGCAGTTAGTTATCTCCTTGTTTTAGGCACCTTTTCTGTAAATAGGCTCCAAGCTTTCAAGGATCTACTCTGTTACAACTATATAGGTATTGGTGTTAACAGTTATTCTTAATGTGATAGATGAAGTTTCTCCTCGAAATTTTTTATAAATACATGTCAGCAGGACAATAGAACAATTCAATAAATTTAGAAATAAATGAAGGGATGGATCCAAAGAATAGTCATTATTAATGGCTCTCTGACAACTTGGAAAGTCTTAATTGGAGTGCTCCAGAGATCTATCTTGATCCTGAACTTATTTTTTTTCTTAGTGATTTGGACAATGATATGAACAGCATGCTTACCAAATCTGTAAGTTCCACAAAGCTGAGAGAGGTTGTAAATCCATTGGAGGACAGTTTCAAGATAGTCCCTCTTACAGAGCCTCTTGGAAGAAATCTACAACTACTTAAAAATAGAGGAAGAACAATTAATGATTTAGGACTTAGACTAAGTGAAGACAGGGAGGGTAAAGATATTTTATTTCAAAATACTAGTATTGATCACATTTCTTTTGTTTCACCATCATCTTTTTTTTTTTTTTTTTTTTTTTTTTTTTAAGGATTTAACAGCAAGGAAAAGAAGAAAGTGTAAGAGGATGTGATGATAGGAAAAATAAAACTCAAAATTATAACCAGGAATGGGAATGGGAAAAATTCACCTATAGAAGGAATGAGGATAGCAAAATGGATGAGAAATCAGATTCAAACATATGTGTTTTATAATAAACACATTTGAAACATAAAGATTCACACAGATTTCATGCAGGTTTTTGGGACACCACTGTCTCCTGAAAAGTCTTCCTTCTTAGTCTCCTCTGCTGGATCTCCATTCAGAACATGCCTTTTTATCATTCTCTTAACTGTAAGGATTTTGTCTGGGCCCTATTCTCTTCTCAGTCTGTACTATTTAGTGATCTCATCAGCTCCCAACGATTTAATTAACATCTCCTGCTAATGAGTCTTAAAATCTGCTCATCCAATTCCAAACTGCTGACCTCTAATCTCACATCTACAAGGGCTTTTCAGACATCTCAAAATGTCCAGTAGATATCTTAAACTCAGTATTTACAAAATAGAACTCATGATCTTTCCCTCTATATTCTCTCTACCTCCACCCCCTACTTTCTTTATTACTATAAAGGGCAACACAATCCTCTCAGTCACTTAGGTTCACCACCTAAGTTATCCTGAGTCCTCATTATCTCTGGCTTTCCATATCTAATCTATTGCTAAAGCCTATAAATTTCACCTTTGCAACCTCTCTTGAAAGTATCCCCTTATTTCCTTTCTTACTGTCCCTACTGTGGCAAAGTGCTTCATTCATCACCTCATGTCTGGATTATTGCAAAAGATTGCCGGTCTGCCTTAAGCCTCCACACTCTAATTCATCCTCCATCCAATCATTAAAGCAATTTTCCTAAATTGCTAACTTGAACATGTTAACCATTCACTCAGTAAACTCCAGTGGCTCCTGATTTCTTTCAGTATCAAATATTTTTGTTTTTTTTTGTTTTTTTTTTGTTTTGGCATTCAAAGCCTTTTATAACCTAGCTTCCTCCTATCTTCCCAGTCTTCTTACACCTTATGCCCTACCACATATTCTTTGATCTAGTGATACTGGCCTCCTGGCTCTGGGCATTTTCTCTAGCTGTCCCTCTTGGCTGGAATGAGCTCCCACTTCTGTTTCAATTTTGGATCTCCATTTAGTCCCAACTATAATCCCACCTTCTGCAAGAAGTCTTCCCCAACCCCTCTTAATTCTAGTGCCTTACCTCTTTTAATGATTTCCTATTTAATCTATAGATAGCTTGCTCTGAGGGTAGAGACTGTTTTTTGCCTCTCTTTGTAACTCCAGAATGCTTAGCACAATTTCTGGCACATAGTAGATGTTTAATAAATATTGATTGATTGATTGAGATAAAAAACCCCATTCAAAAATTTGGTCTACAGAAGTTGGAGAAACTGTTACTAGATCATAGAAGCAAGGAATTACTATTGTAACTGTCATTCTATGAAATGACCCCCCTATGGAGTTAGTGGTGAGGGTGGTGGTAACTTTGATCTTCAAGGATCTATAAGAAAACAGAGGAAAAGAAGGTAAGAAGAAACTTGCATATTGTTAGAATTGTCCTAAGTTGTATATGCTAGATAGTTGTATAAAAAAAATTATAAAAACAATTTATACAGAGGTCAGAAAGATTGGAAAAGAATAGAGAGAAGTTGCTATCTTTTATGAACCTAACATAACTTTCATTTTGTGGGGAGGATAAAGATAGGGGGTCTAATAAAGATAGTTAGTTATTGGCTATCCTATGTAAACTAAATGTGGTGGGACTCTTTTTTTTTTTCTCCCTAAAAGTTTAGAGAAGTCATCTGCTTTATAGTGAGCGTTTGAAGTGATTTTGACCATGGTCATTCTCATAGATAAAATATTGTAAATAATTAATTTATTGTTTTTAATTATTAATAAATTGTATACTTAATAGCTCTAATAGAGTTTAATTGTAAGAAATTAAGGACTTTAACATCTATATATACATAAATATATATGTGTATAATTTTATGTGATATATAATTAAAGTTACTGAATTTATAATATATTCATATATATCTAGCCATATAAGAACAGAGACAGAAACAGGGATAGTCAAAGACAGGGAAAAAGACTGAGATAAAGAGAAAGTGAGACAGCAACAAAGACAGACACAGTAATGAAAAGATGAGAGATATGAAAACAGAGATTGAGATAACAGGAAGATATAGAGAAAAGAAAACAAAAGACAGAGAGAAAGAAATAGGGAAAAAAAGACATAGAAGAAAAAAAAAAAAGACCAAGACAGAAGAGACAGAAAGGAGATGATCAGAGAGTCAAAGAGAAAGTAAAAAAAATTGAATTCAATGCAATAATGTCCGTAATCATAACTTTCTGATTCCTAATAAAGAGTTGAAAAATATAGAAAATTTAGGTATAGCACTACTAAAATGATTTCTACTTTTTAAAAATGGATTATTAAAGAGGTTAGATTTTGAAAATCCTTAAGATCTTTTCCAGATCTAAATCTCTGATTAATTTTTTTATTTTTAAAAATACTCTTGATATTTTTCAGTATCATTGTAGTTTTTCAATAACCCTCACCACTCCAAAGAATCTTTTCCCTGCATCAAAGGGATATAGTTAAACTTTAATCCTGAGGTTCTGCTGTTAGGCCTACAAGGCCTGGGGAGCATCAATATCCTTGTTCTACAAGAATGACATGTGGACTGGGTTTATTTCAGGGGTGCCTGAACTCTCTCTAATAAGGAGGTCTTCATTCTTTTTGGCCTCCCTACAATCTTTGACTCTGTTGATCACAATCTTCTCTTTGATATTTTTTTTTCCTCTAGGTTTTTGTGATACTGCACTCTCCTGATTCTACTCCTACCTATTTGTTACTTCTCAGTCTCCTTTGCTGGATCTTCATCCAAGTAATAAAGTAGGGTCTGGAGTCCGGAAGAGCTGAGTTCAAATCTGGTCTCAGACATTATTAATTGTGTAACTGAACTAGTTACTTAACTTCTTTTTGATTCAGCCTCATGATCTATAAAATGATAATAATAGCACCTACTTTATAGGATTTTTGTGAGGATGAAATGAAGTATTAGTAAAGTACTTATCACAGTGCCTAGCACATAGTAGGCACCATATAAATGCTTAATTCCTTTTGTCTCTGCCTGCTCCCAAGAGATTCAGTTCCAACATTCTATAAGTCTGTGAATATAAGCTTTTGTAAGTCTGAGTTACTGTATAAGTCCTAAGAAAGATGTGGTTCTTCAGGGTGGAGAGCTGGCTTTTATGTTTCTGATATTATTTGTGTTTTCTGTCATGTTAAAGAAAACCTGTTCTGTATTTTATGTTTTGTTAACCTAGATGCTTACCAGGGAGCTAAGGACCCTCTCTTAGAAATATGTGCACCAGAGGAAATTTAAGGGGTTTGAGAGAGAAACCTGCAAGGTGAATCCTAATCTCTTCTCATAACATCTAGATCTGATTGACACAATAATTATAAGATTCACTAAAAGTTAATAGTTAATAACCGTGTATAAGCAAAATACTAGATTAAAGGCTAGTTAACACATGACTACTAAAATATTAGGAGAGAAAATAACAATAAGATTTAGCCAAATTAGTTGGAAATAAGTTTAAAATAGCAAATACTGTTTGCATAATTCATTTGGAAATAAATCATATGTTGACTTAACTATTCTAGATTTAACTTGTTAAAAGACCCTTTATTATTATATAAGCTTCCACCTGTTTATGTCTTATCCCCTACCTATGTTGCAAGCTTCTTGGGAGGCCAGAAACAGTCCTTTAGTCTTCTTAATATCCCCCACAGCACTTGGCATACTGCCTTATGCACAAAAAGAACTCAACAAATATTTATTGATCTGATTGAAAAGGATAGAAAAAAAATCTCATTAATTCAAATTGTCTTAATACTTTTCAGTGGCATGTTTTTTCAGGTGTTTTTCACATTACTTGCAAACTTTGTATAAGTAGAGCAAAGAAGGAAAAAAAAATAATGTCCCCAGGCTCTGGAACAGAGTTAATGGCTTCGGAACTGAATCAAGGGGTTAAGTATAATGGAACTCTGTTTAGATACTGGGGGGAAATAGTGATTACTTTAAAATGGGTACTTCCAAAAAAGAAAAAAGAGAAATCAATTATTTCTGCCACTAAAGATTCACTTATAAGGTAGTATCAAATCTAGATTTGAAGAATTAATTACATTTATAGTCTGCATCTTAGTGTGCTTCATATAATGATACAATATGGAAGAGATAATTTTATTTTGGGGAAACGTCTATCTCTCAGCATTATCTGAGTGACTCAGACAGGTTACAGTCCACTGAACAGAAAAGCTAAATGAAATAGCATTTATAATGCAGAATGACTAATCCTGCAGTCATCTAAGAAAATTCTCTATGAGTATTTGCTCTATCTTGGGGGAAAATAGATTAATAGAACTCCCAATGACTTCAATGGACATGGTCCATTTAATTAATTACCATCCATTCTAGATGCCAAAGTTATTACTGAGTTTCCAGCAGATATAATGAGCTAAAAGGACTGGAGAGAGAGCTTCACTGTTGATACTTTCCTAACCCTCAGTAACAAAATCAGACTCAAAGAGGCTACCAGTATTTCAGTCATAGGGTGCATGGATCTAGAGTAAGAAAATACCTCTTAAAAATGGGAACGGGCACCAACTCAGGAAGCCATTTGGGGAAACCTGAATGACTGTATAATTGGCTAACTTTATGGGTAGCATCTTTATAAGTAAACTCTCTACCAATGCAAGTTACTTGTCTTTAACTTCATCTTAGTTGCCTAAGGGACTGAGTGGTGAAGTGACTTGTCAGCAATTACACAGCTAGGGTATGTTAGAGGCAACTCTTTCTGAATCTTAAGGCTAGCCTTCTACCCACACTTTTTCTCATATTTTATTGATCTTTAAACAATTACATGTTCATAAAGATATAGTCCTCTGTTTTATTAGCAGAAGTTCTTACCAGAGACTATTAGGGACTGTTTACATGTTAATTAACGTAAAATGTAGATCACCTTTATATCCACAGAGAAAGCAACTCTTGATAGAAAGTTTAAAGTACTGTATTCATTAAAAAAAAAAAGCCTTCAAAGAGAATTTGGTCAATTTCACTTAGAGTGAACTTGGCTAGGTTACCTGATTCTAAGAGGAAAAAATCATTGGTTTTATTTGTTTCTGTGAAGACATCTGATAGAGTTTTCATCCTGAAATTTTAGATTCTAAAATCCTTTTCAGTCTCTGAATAATGGCCATGAGAATTCTTCATGACAATATCACCAATGCCATAAACCCCAAAAGCTGGATTGAGGTTTAGAGTATCTTAACAGGTTCGACTCTGCTTACTTTGACTTCTGAGGATAGATTTGCTTATGTGTTATATCTTTATAGATCCTTATGAATTACATTTCTCTCCCTCAGGGCTTCAGCTCTGGGTTCCTTAGGGAGAGGAGTGCTAAATCCAAAGAGAAGGGAAAAGAGTTTTCTCACATTTTCATTACTGCTACCCTAGAATTCAGGGAAATATCTTTTAAAGCAAAGATTAGGTATGGCTCATGCCTAGGATGTAAGTGGGCCCTTTTTAGAAAGAATTCTCAATGTACAAAGTACAAGGTCTCATACCATGTATGAGGCAGTTGCTTATTTCCCACATGAAATACCACCTGGGAAAGGGTTTAGGGGAAGTTCCCTTGAAGTACAATTCTATGGCACTGTGTGTCGTGTACATGAAAGGAGACCTACCTCTAGCTTGATTGGGACCTCTGAGCCTGTGACAATTCCTAAGTGTAAAGATACTTCTGAGAAGAAACAAAGGAGAGATACTGAGCAAGAGATGCATGCATGTCAGCTTCTACATAGATAAATGAATTTCTCAGGGCCACAGGCAGGTGAGGAAGCCAGTGCCCTACCATTGTTACTCTCTTGATTCCCATCCCCAGAGATGGCTAAGAGCATACTTCTTTAGTGAGATTGTTTTTTCATTGTTTGGTGTGAGATTTTATTTCAATAAATCAATTGAAAATTACTTTTTCCTTTATGTATTTGGTTGTTATCAATTAATTAGTATAACTTTCCTAGGTTTTGCTTTACAACTTTCTTGGACAATCTCTGTGATTGTCTTCTGTGTAACATGGAGGAGCTTAGATGGCTAAAGGCAGGTTAACTGTCATCTTCCAGTGTGGGATGGGACCACTTCCCAAACCAAGTGAACAACAAGAATGTCATTTATCTTCAACCCTTAAAAGAGCATCCTACACCAAGACTACAAATATCTAATGTGTAGTAAATACACTTCTAACCCAGGGCTCCTCTTGGAGACAGGAGAATAAAGAAATGAGACCCCAGTCAAGGCCTTCTTCATAAGGTAGAAATCAGTTTACCTTGGAGATATGGAATAAAATGTTCCAGATCTGATCTATTTAAAAATATCTCTACAGCTTGGGCATGGCCTGAGATAGGGATGGGGAGGACAAGCCTTACCTTGTGGGCTTAAGAATGAACTATCACTGGCTACATCTCAACCAAGAGATTTTCTTCAAGTTCCTTTTCATTTCTTATAGCCCACAAATTAGGCAGCTTTCCTCATTCAGTTTCTAGCCTTCTTTGATATAATCCCTATTTCAGAGTTACGTGGAGACTGAACAGGCCACTGGAAGCGGTCAAGACAGTCACACATCCTCACACTCAATTTCAAAAACAAAGCAGACTATGAGTGCTCTGAGAGAGGAGCCAAACCACAAACGAACAAAAGGAAGTTCAGAAGGAAGCACAGATAAACCAGGATTGTTTTGAAATTTGTTGTTATACTTTAGATGATATACTTTATAATATTTATTATATACTTCTTTTAAAAATCAATTGGTGCAGAGATTCCCAGTCTATTTATAACACAAAAAGCACATGTGGATCCTTTGGGGGGTAAGTTCAAAATAACATAGTACAGAATCTTTTGGAAATACAGAGAAAGGTAAACTCGTACCCTCTCCTCTCCTCATTGGCAGTATTGGGCAGAGTTTCATGAAGTCGGTTTGGGGGTACTAGTTGACTCATCCTCCATTAGTCCTGATACTTTACCATGGTAGTGGACAGCACTTATAAAAATGGCCCATAAATCAACTTGAAAGACCCCAATCTCATATTAACTCTATTTACTTACATTGTTCTTGGAGAGTAAATTAGAATCATAGAACAGCAGTTTGACAAGAACGACAACTTGTATAGATCAGACCTGAGACTAAAATTAAATGAGATAATTGTAGTTAGAGGTGTGCTGGTGAATTGTTTATCAGTCGACTCTTCACTAAAAAAAAAAAAAAGAACATGACATACTTTTAAGTTAAAACTGCATTATTAGGAGCAGCTAATTGGTGCAGTGGATAGGGCCTCAGCAAAAAACAAACAAAAAAACCCCTGCATTATTAACATTTTCTCCATCATTTAAGTCTAGACAATCAAGAAAACAACTAACCCCAGATTTGTAATAGTTAGTGATTTCTGAGGTGGAAATGATCACTGAATATTTAATAGTTAGCTCTTGAGTTAGTTCAAGTTGGCTCCAGTACACTTCAGTTTATAGCCTTTATGACAGTTAACAAAAGATTTCCTTAGAGATAAGCTTGAGTTTCCAATGGTAAGAGAAAGACCTAGGAAAGATTTGTATTTGGCTGTGGAAATCTTCCAACAACCTTGCCATATGAGAATGAATGCTTCAAAAAGAGGTAAATTGGGATAGTGCCTTTTATTCAGACCACCCATCTCAACGAAATTCATTTAATTCTCTAGGCAGTTATAGATCAGGGAGTTTATCTGGCTAGATTCAAACCACTATCTGGCAAGTGGTGTAACATAATTCCAAAGGCCGAGGTCGGACATGAATTACTATTTTAGCAGATAACTAAAAAACTCTTTGCTGCTTCTTTGTTTTGGCATAAAATCTTCTGCTAATTTCTTGTCTCCAGCAACATTGTGTGAGATCATTACATTTTCCTGTCTTGAGTTTTCCTTTTCCACTTAAATTTCTATTTTCCAAGGATACGCATATTTCAGATCTTGGCTTTCCCACTAGAGAAAGAAAAGGCAACACAGCTTGCTTCCCACCCTCCTGACTTCCCTTCCTTTCATTTTGTATGTGACAGGAAGGACTTCTTTTTTGAAGTGCTGTCCCATCCTGTGTCTCATTAAAAATCAAGAAAACTCACTAAACTCTTTTCTACCTAGTATTTTTTAAAATATATTTTTAATATAGACCCTTAGTCCCTATTTCCAGTTATTTATTGACTAAATCTATCATATTCCTTATAGTTGGGAATCTGAGATGGGGTGATGTCATTCCAAGTTTTGCATGTAATTGCATTCATTTCATTGATACTGATGGTTGACAATTGTTGATTTTCATAACTGCAAAAAAACTCTTGTTACTGATGGTTGACAATTGTTGATTTTCATAACTGCAAAAAAACTCCTGTTAGTCCAGTTGTAAATCTTTTGCTATCATTCTATGTATCACTTAATTTAAATTGAAATTCTGATTGGTTTGTCCATCACACAACCATGGTTGTTGTAAAGACCTCAAAATAAACCTATATTCTAAGCCTACATGAAAAACATACAGACATTTGTCATCTTTATTCTGTTTTTACTAAAATTGTAAGCTTAGAAGTATTGGTTGCTGGTCAATACTCAGAATAACTTATTCAGAAGAAGTTGAGTCTAAGATGAAGGCATAAGAAATGGAAGGCTGGTTGACATTCAAAAATAATTTTACTTCTTGAGTGAGTAACATGGGAGAGAAACTAAATAGAACAGAATTTTAAACCTGGAGTTGGTGTGCTTTTAAAAAATTTGATAACTGTATTTTAATTGGTTTCCTTTGTAATCCTACATATTTTGCACATTAAAAATATTATTTAGAGAAGGACTTTTCTAGATAAACAAAGAAATCCACACATATAGATACACAGACACAAGGTTAAGAACTCCTGGCTAGAGTTAAATATCGTAGAAGAGATCTGGCAATATTTCTTCCATCAGAAACATTCAAAGTAGTAATATTTGAAATTTCATCAGAAAACCACATTCATAAAATGTGAACAATGTATAGGGCATATTGTATTGAACTGAACATAAACTTATGCACAGTTACTTCTCACTTTGATAGAATCTTTTTAAAATAGGTAGTATATATTGGGGAGCATGGAACTTCTGTCTAAAATGAATTTTGTAACATAAAATTCTAGTCATTCAAGAACCTCATTTAAATTTGTTTTTAGAAAAACTGCAGGCCATGGGAAAAATAAACGATTTGGGGTATTCGTGTTGCACTGAACACCTTTTTTTATATTTGTGCTATTAAATTCACTGACAAAGCCAAACTGAAGGATGAATTGAGTAGAGAACCTATCTTCATCCATTTGTTACCTCAAAATGGATTCAGCTGCAGTCTGAGATGCATTGTTTGACCATAACAGTATTTAATCCCTAACTGTCATCTGCAGCGATCTTGATGGATAGGAACTGTCACACTGACCTTGACAAGCTTGCTGTATTTATTTTCAGGGGCATGTCGCTTCCAAGGAGCAAAGGAACCAAAATGAGCTCAGCTCAGCTCCATCAATCAGCTTCACAACTCAAACTCTGGACACATCAGACATTCCTGTAGCAATTGCTCCAATATCAGGTCAGTGACAAGTTGGCCCAAGTCTGTAGCTGATGTAATACTTGAGTATTCCAAGTCATTCCAATCAATCTTCCCCCCCCACCCGCAAAAAAAAAATCAACAAGCAATCATTTATTAAGCACCAGCTATCTTCCAGATATTGTGCTAAGTGCTGAAAATATGAATACAAGTAGAAAGAAAGATTATCTGTTCCCTCAAGGACCTTACATTCTAATGGGCTAAGATAGAACACAGAAGGAAGCTTTTTTTTGGTGGGGGTGAGAGTGGAGGGTACAAAAAAAAAGATACCTGTACTGGGGCATATTATAGAGAAAGTCTGGAGAGTAAGGAGAAGATCCCAGAAAGAAAAGAAGATACAATTAACTTGGGTCTTTGAAGTGGAAACTCTGGAAGGAATCATCAGTAGGGGCCTCAGGATGAGTGTACTTCCAGTGTGACAAGTCCAGGGGCAAAGCAAACTTTGACATTGAGAAGGCTTCTGTTATTGTCAGCAGGAAGATAAAACAAGGCTTTCATTTCTGGGCTACTTATGAGAAACAAGGCAGTGTTGTCCTAAACATGTCAGAATATGAAAGGGCTAAGTGATGTATTTAGTCCAACCTCATTCTTTGACAGGCAATTGAGGTCCACCATATAGCTGACCCTGTAATCTGCTTTTATCAGACCTTATGTGGAATATTGGGTTCAGGGCTGGGGCCACCATTTAAGGACTTTAATAAGCTGGAGGATATCTGAAAGAGGGCAACCAAAGTGCTTTGAGTCCATGTCAGAAAAAGACTTATTGAAGGAAATGGGCTGTGAAGCCTGGGGTAAAGAAACTCAGTAGGATATGATAACCATCTTTAAAACCTGAGAGTCTACTATGGAGATAAGGGATCAGAGCTGATCCATTTGGCCCAAGAAGGAAGATTCAGTAACAATGCTTGGAAGCTGCAAAGAAAAAAACTTGGGACTGTTTTCAGATCTCCTGGGCCAGTTTGGAGAACAAGAGCCACAAGCATGAGATGATAGTTGATTTTTTTCTCTAGTACCTTACAGCCTCAGAATATTTACATATATTATTACCTTATTTGATTTTAACAACTCCATAGAGAAAATATCACCATTTTTAGTTTACAGATAAGGAGAGTGAAACTCAAAGAATGTTAGTGACAAGGTTGAGAATTTCAGAATCCTAACTTTAGAGGCCATTTACCCTCATTTGTAAGGATTAAAGGACCCAGAGAGAAGCAATTTCATTAAAATCACCCAAGTAGTCAATAGGAAAGCTGCAACATGAGTCTAGGACTTGCCAAAATAAGAATCTGTTAACTTTGCTGTCCTGCTCTGGGCAAAGTCAGAGCTCAGGGGACCTCTGTGGGTTTTTCAATCTCTCCCCAAATCTCTCCATGCTTGGACTTTCCGTTAAAGCTTTGCATGATTGAACATCTTGCACAGATGTTCCACCTACAGTTTGCCCAAAGGACAGGACTTTCAGCTAGCTCTTTGATGTTTCTCTTCTCAGAACTGTTCAGTATAGTATTAAATGTCATTGTGATCACCACATCCTTTCCTTTCTTTTGACTGGGGCAGAGGATAGGGACCAATTTATTTTGTCTCTGTATCTATAGAGCCTAGCATAGTAAAAGAAGCCTAGGCTCACTGCTCAACCTTATAGACTTTTCTGGATTACATTGCTGTCCATCATTTTTCTTTCTTTCATCTATGTTTTGGTCCTCAGGGGAAAGTTACTGGTTGGTAGAGCTGAATAGTGCAGGGGAACCTTGACAAATGCATTTCCCTTTGCAACAGGATTAAAAGTGAGGGCAAAATCCTTTCTATTATTTACCTCTCCAAGATAGAAAATAAAGTGCTGAGAATTCTAAGGATGCTTTTGAATTTATGTGATTAAAAGTAACAGATTCCAAATTGGTCCTGATGACCAGAGAGAAAGCTAAGGGTTTATTATATATATATATAATCATATAAATGTATATTTTGCATGTTTTAAATTTCATTTAAGTCCTTCCAAAATAGCATGCCACAGTGGTTATACTATTGGATGTAGAGTTAGGAAGACTTGGACTCAAATCTTTCCTCAGCTATCAATAATCATTTAATTTGAGATGTTTTCTTCTATAAAAAGGCCATACTATTAGCACTGAACTCAAAGAGTTGTTGTGAGGATAAAAAAAAATGTACATAATTTAAAGCACTTTGCACATATTACAATGCTTACAAACTATCTCTGAGTTCTGTTAAGATTTGGACCACCATAAAGTGAAAACTTTGAAGTTCATTATTTCAGTCTCTTCCTGTTGAAATCATAACTGAGGAATGGTGTCACCATGCATATGCTGCAACCAGAATTCATTAGCACTGAAATGGGAGTTGGGTGAGGCTGCTTCAAGGAAAATTTGGGGGAAGAGATGTCAGAAAGAAAGGATCAAGGAAATAGGTTTGGAGTAGATGTAGTAGCCTCCATCTTGGTATCATTTAGGAGATGCTGGATGTCCTGTAGTTTCCCCTCTCCCTTCTCCTTCTTTTTTCCTTCAAAGAAACTATGACCAGCCATTGAATTTTTCAAAGAAGATGTTTGTTACATTGATAAGGACAACTGGTGAGCTATCATATAAACAGCCTGACAAATGTTACCCATCATCCCTATTTTTATATAAGGATGGGGGGGAAACCCTACCTCTCTACCTGAAAAAAATTTCCAAGTTTATCTTTCCCTTCTCCCTATAGTAGGGAAGGAAAAGACGAATTATCTAAGCAGACAAGCAGTTTCTGCTCTTGCTGTCAGAAGCTCCTGAAGCTGGCTACCATATATCCAACCACCTCTTTTTTGTTCTTTTGCTTTCCCCTTGTTATTATATCATCTACTCCTTTTTATAAAAAAATAAATGAGTGACCACTAACCTTTGTTTCTTGTTTGATATTGGCTAAGGAGATGGAAGTTTGGGAATTGGGCAATCTGGGAGAAACTAGCGAATACAGCTAAAATTAGATGATGTACTAATCTCCACCCTGGGCATGTAATTCACAAATTTGACTCTTCTGTGCTATTCTTTAACCTTTTCAAGGAGATTAGCTGGTGTTCTGGTAAGCAGAGAACAAATATAAACTGACTTTAGATTGGGGCTTCTTAACATATTTTTGGAAATCTCATAAAATTTATGGAGCCCTTTTCAGAATGTTTTTAAGTGCCTAAAAATAAAATACATAGTAGAGAAATTAGTTAAAATGAAATGCAGTTATCAAAATATTTGTTTTCAAAAGTTCCTGAACACCAAATCAAAAATTCCTGTCCTGGGCTTATAGAAGAGATATTTATTATGAGCCAAAGTTCAAGAGGAAGTAGGGAGAGAGAGATGCCTGTCTTGTGGATCACACAGGTGCTGTTGGATCCTTTATAATGATATACGTGGACTTCCTTTTCTATATACTTACTCTTGAGTAGTTTACCCTGAAAACCCACAATTCATAAATTATGTAACATGTATGAGATGGAATCTTAGAATTGTTTTAATTTACATTACTCTTAATTTGTAATGTTTTGGAGAAATTCATAATTTGTAATGTTTAGGTTTCTTTCCTGAAGAAATTCTCTTTATATCTATAAATCATTTATTAATTAGGGAATTTTTTTTCCTTATAAATTAAAATCAGTTTCTTGGAAATGAGACCTTTATCAGAGAAACTTGCTAAAAAAAAGTTCCTATTTCATTGTTTCCCTTATAATCTTAGATTTATTATATTTGTGCAAAATCTTTCAAATTTTATGCAATCTAAATTGTTCCTTTTATCTTTTGTAACCTTCTATGTTCTTTGGTTATGAACTTTTCTCCTATTTATAGCATTCTGATAGGTAATTTAAAAAGGCCATGAACTCATGTGGAAATTATCTTTATATAAGGTGTGAAGCACTGGCCTCTATTTAATTTCTTCTACATTATTAACTAATTTTTAAAAGCATTTTTTGCCAAATAGTGAGTCCCTCTCCCAACAGCTGAGGTCTTAATGATTATTAAATATAGAGTAGTAGATATGTTTATATTTGCATGTTGTGCATCTAATCTGATTGATCACTGTCAAATTATTTTAATAATTGCTATTTTGTAAAATAGCTTAAAATTTGGCACTAAGTTCCCCTTATTTTGTATTTCTTTTCATTATTTCTCGAGATATTTTTTACCCCTTCTCCATCTGTAAAGATGCTATTCATTCATTACATATATGAAACAGATTTAGAGTGCAAATTGAGACATATGTATGCATATATATGGATGTTTATATGGTGTATTAATATGGGTGGGTGTACCCTTTGAATAATTTATTTTGCTTGACAATGTATTTTTGTTAAAATTTTTTTCTGTTAATTTTTTTAAAATAATGAAGTGGTTGGTGGATGTGACAGATGTAGAATTATTCATATACTTTTGAATGAATTCAACAAATTATTAATTTTACTTGACTATTTTATTTTGTTACAAGAGACTTCTTACAAGTAAGAGCAATTTATAAATATTTATAAAGTAAAAACAAAACAAATCAATATTTTTTAATAAGAAAGAATATTAAACCTAAAAGTCAGTATACCTGGGTTCCTGTCTTGACCCTGCATAATTTAACTCACTACAACAAATAGCTATTAATTGCCTTCCTTTTGTGGCTAAATTTCTTCAGAAGATTCCATAATTGATGCCTCCATCCTTTCTCCCCAATCTTTTTTTATAGCAGTATGGCTTCTGATTTCATCATTCCATGATCTCTTAATTGCCAAATCTAATGCTCTTTTCTCATTCCCTATCATCCTTGGTGTCTCTGCAACCTTTGATACTATCCATCACTCATTCCTCCTTGCTGTTCCTTTTTCTTTAAATACTACTCTCTCTAAGTTCTTTTCCTACCTATTGCATCACTCCTTCATAGACACTTTTGCTCAATCTTCATCCAGATAAATAATAATCATGGCTTCTCTTCTCTTTCCTCTTTGGGCTATTTCATTCATCAAATTTCTTGGAATCAAATATCATATCCATGCTGATGATTCTCAGGTAGACTTATCTATCCCTAAACTCTCTTCTAACTTCTTGTCTTGCTTTAAAACTATGTATTGGACATCTCTAACTACATGTCTCAAAGGCATCTCAAAAGCAATGTTTCTCAAACTCATTATCCTTCCTTCCCCATTCTCTAATGTTTCTAATACTATGATGATTATCACTATCCTCCCAGGCACTAAAGTTCACAACCTAGAAAATATCCTCAATCTTCAATCTCAAATCCCACCCCCATTTCTAATCTTATAGACTTTACCTTTGTAAAAATCTCTTACTATTATCACCGTCTTTCCTCTGAACTGCCATACTGATACAAGCCCCCATCATGTCACTCCTGGATTATTACAATAGCCTCCTGGTTGGGTTCCTCCTAATCTAGTCTATTCTCCACTCAGCTATCATATTGATCTTCATAGAGTGCATGTGATTATGTCACACGTGCACGCAATGCATTCAATAAACTCTTAATTGCTCCCTATTACCCCAGAATCAAATGAAAAATCCTCCATTTGATATTTAAAGTCTTCCTTAACTTGCTTTTTTCCTACTTTTCCAGTCTTCTTACACTTTATTCTCCTCCACATACTCTACAGTCGAGTGGCACTGACCAGTTGCTTTTCCATGCTCAAGACACTCCATTTCCTGACTCTGAACATTTTTACTCATTGTTTCTCATGTGTGGAATTCTATAGTCCCTTATTTTTGACTCCCTACTTCTCTGGCTTCTTTCAAGCCCCAGTTAAAATTCCATTTTACATAAGAAACATTTTTTAATCTCCTTAATACCAGTGCCTTCCATCTATTAATTATCTCCAACTTATTTTATATGCATATTTTAATTTAATTTTTAAATTTATTTTATTATATATAATATACATATTTTATATAAATACTTCACTTAAGTGAATACAGACATATTTACTTAACATCTACATGTATATGTATTGTTATATGTGTGTGAGTATATATATACATATATGCACAGACATTGCCTGTTATTTCCCATTAGATTGTGAGCTTTTTAAAGATACTATCTTTTGCCTCTTTTTGTGTCCCTAGAGCTTAGCACAGTGCCTTGTACTAAGTAAACTCTTCATTCAAATGTCAATTGCTTGGCTAATAATTGCTATGGCTAATCACCATACCAGTGGTGGTATGAAGTTCCATTACTGAATCTCTGTTCCACTGACCTTTTGAAGCCTTGTAAAGTCTTTACTAAAAGAAGAAAGATATAAACAGAAAATGGACCATTCCCAAACACAGGCTCCCTTAGGATGTGAATTCCTCCAAATTCCTTAGCTATACAATATGCTTTTCCTACCCAAATGATTATTAACTTGTTAAAGCTTTTTATAACAAATATGTATATATATATACACACATATATATAAACAATAACAATATAACATATTATATTCTTAACAAGCATTAAATTCATTATCTTTCCTTCCTCTTTCTCTAATGTTTCTAATATTGTTAAGATTACCACTATCCTCCCAGGCACCCAGGCTCACAACCTAGATATCATCTTCAATCTTCAATCTTAAGTTCCACCCCTATTTCTAATCTGTTGCCAAGTTCTATAGACTTTACCTTTGCAACATCTCTTGACTATATCGTCTTCTTTCCCCTGACACTGCCACACTGATGGTACATGTTAAAATGAGATAAGAATATTCTTCTGGACCAAATTATCTGACCCAGTTTTCTTCTTCATTTGGCTGCATCTCAGCTTATCTGAACCATCCGTCAAGGTCACAGCTGTGAGAGGGAACAGGTGAGGATGACCAGATCAGGAAGAACAAAAGCAAGCAGCTGCTTTTTGGAGATCTCTGATAATATTGGCATGATTATTACCTCCCCATTTTAGCCTCTTTCACTATGGGTTGACTGAGCCAGAATAGCCAAGAGCTACAGCCATTTCATCTGAAACAGTTTAAAGAACTTCAGGAAGATGTGCCTTTGCCAAGTGACCCTGGGATCCCTCTGTGTTAGACCTGGGCCCTCCTCCACCATCCCCAGGAAGCTCCCAGCTTGTATTTCCATGTGTTTGCAATTAAAACAGGACTATGGGGGATGATTGCCTCGCCAGGGGAAAATGGCAACCTTTTATTACTTGCTCATGAGTTTTTCCCCCATTATATAGAGAAGCAGGAACACAGTGCCCTTGTGAGCATTTAGATTAATTTGAAAGGTAGCTTTCTTTGTCCAAACATTTAGTTTTAGTCCTGAGTTACACAGGGGGAAAAATAAACCTTGAAACACGTAGGAGGGAAAGCTAAGGAGAACACAGAGAGGCTGATGCACTTATTAGAAGGACAAAAGTCTCAGCTGCAGACAGCAACAATTTTGAAGCCCACATGACTTATAGGCTGAAAGTGTTAGAGGTTCCAGTGATCTTGATCTCCTTTGATGATGATTGATGCTATGAGTTATGAATGCTCCTTTAATTACTAAGAGTGCTAATCAGGGCCCTCAGGAATTGTGTATGTCTCATGCATTATAGGGTTTGGGTTGGCTGAACAAGCACCAACCAATGCAGCATATTATAGTAGAAAGAGAGAAGAGGATTTGGAATCAGGAGCCTTGGGTTAAAGTGTTTGAGTTTTTGCCATCACTGGCTTTTAGCTATGATTATTTTATGATCAACTTAACTACATGAAGTTTGAATTTCCTTATTTTAAAAAAGGGAGAATAATACTTCCAACATCTATCTCATACAGTACTGTGAAGAATTTTCTTTGTAAACCCTGAAGCCCCATATGAATCCAAATTATTGTTAACATCCATTCACTTAAAAAATTTATTATTCAGTTACCAAGCATTTTTCCCTCCTTCCCACTTCTTCATTGGAAAAAGAAAAACAAAATCCTTGATACATTCAATTATTAGCACCACAGGAATTCCTTGAATTAGGGAAGGGACATACCATAGTGTTCCCCATACTCCTAGGATAGCTAATTGTTTTTATGTACCTGGAGCACAGGATGATCCATGAGTTTATAGAGGATGGGCAAAAACAGATATCCTGTTGAATAGATACCAATGAGCAGAATCATAAAGAACAATTCTACAGGTGTGGAATCTGGCTAATTCACCTATCTCAAGTGTTATAGTGGGGCAATTAATTCTGTAATTATAGATGTGCAGGTAAATGTTTAACAATGTAGCTCTTTGAACAAAAAAAAAATCTGTGCACATATATTTTTAGTATAACCTATATTATTAACACTTAAGAATAAATCAAGTCTTGATTTTTAGCAAATTTTGAGATGTAAATGGCCAAACTAAAAATATAATCTAATAATAATAATCTGCTCTCACAAGTGGGTTAGAGCTAGCAGCAACCTTCCTCAGATCTTCAGATGACATAAAATATCTTTGAAGTAGCCAAAACTATATGTGGAACCCTACCTTCAGGAATAGTTCTCCATCTGGAGAACTTGTCTAAAAGTATCGATGGCTAGGAAGAACATGGGCCAATAAGGTTGTTTATGAGATCCTACTATTCATGGAACTCATTGTCAATTTGTCAACCATAACAGAGATCACATTAAGTCATGGTCAGTCTAAGTTTAAAGTGTGCATGACAAAAGAAATGGCACTGGATTTGGGGTCAGAACATTTCACCCTGGTTTTTCTACTTACTGCTCCCATCACATTGGCCAAATTGTTTCATTTCTATGCCTCAATTTATTCATCTGTTTTTATTGTGCATAGAATGGGCAGGCCATGTGACATGGCACCTGCATCCCTTTTCTCTTTTTGGGCTGGCTCAATCATTTTAATTTATAGTCATTCTTGCAGGTTTGTGGACTTTTCTCTGGAAGTGAAGGGGAAGAACAGGGGGTTATGCTGTTATATTTCAGTCTCAGGATCAGATAAATAAATGTGGAAGAAATACTTGTCTACATGCATGACTATAGTTAATGAGTCCTCTCCAGTGTGCTTCCCATTTATACAATCAGTAATAATGACTTTATTAACTCTTAACCATAAAACATGTACTAAATGAGAAAACAAAAGCAAGAATTATCATTCTTTCTTCCCCCTACCCCAGGCAATTGGGGGTAAGTGACTTGCCCAAAGTCACACAGCTAGGAAGTGTTGTGTCTGAGGTCACATTTGAACTCAGGTCCTCCTGACTTCAGGGTTGGTGCTCTATCCATTGCACCACCTAGCTGCCCCAAGAATAATCATAACACAATATTTACTAAGTAGAATAATTAGACTCCTAAGTAGAAAGTCAAAGCAGAAATGATCTAAAACATTAACAGTCTACCCATATACCTTAAACTTGGAGTTTGCAGTGCTAACCAGGTTTGTCCCCTTGACCAGGCAAGGCAAAGATGTTTACTGAAAAGCAATTCTCTTTAATTCTACGATCTGCAATGCCAGTCAGATGGTAATCTCAAAAGACTTTAAATAGTTTCTAAGTGTATGCCAGAGTCAGACCCAACCAGTTTGTGATGCTGATTGTTACATTTTCAGTGTGAACATTTACACTTTGAAAATTGGCAAATGCTAAATACAATCAGGATTTGTTTTGTTATGTTGTTGGTCTTCTAGACTGAAGAAGTGTTTGAGAAAGTGTTGATAATGAAAATTACATTTTAAAGTGTGTTATGAGTACATTTTATTTTCCCTGAGAGTCAGCTGGTAATTCTTCACCAGGCCTGCCCATTTGCAGCCAGCCATCTCTTGAGTTTCTTGAGCTTCTTAGCTCTTTAGGCTTATGGGTTGTTTCTATGTACTCTTTGTATTTCTCCTACACTGAGCTTCTTCAGTCCTTGACTCCTGATCAGATATTTAATACCTAAAGTCATGTGTAGACTAGGACATTGTCATGTCCTAGTTAATTAAGGACATTATTAGTTAAGGATATTAAGGACAACCTTAATATATGTTGAAACACTAAAAATCCATATTTTCATTGAATAAGACACAAATTTTTTCCCATAGTCTTCCCAACTGTTCTTTGATTTGATTTGCCAGAAGTAAACTTCAAAGTCCTATAAATAGTTATGCTAAAATTAGCTGCTGCTATCTCTGTAATCATTCAGTACTTGATAGAGCACTGAAGTTGGAGTCAGGAAGACCTAAATTCAAACCTGCATCAGATTTTACTAGCTGTGTGACCCAGACAAGTCACTTAACCCTTCTGATCATGCTTCAGTTTCCCCATCTGTAAAATGAGGATAATAATAGCATCTTGCATGGTCAATGGGAAGATTACATGAGAAAATACTTGTAAAGTGCTTTGTAAGCCTTAAAGCTATACATAAATGCTAGTTAGAACAATAGTAATCACCATTATCATCTGCACTGTCATTATTATGATTGACTTTTCCTTTGAAGAGCTGTTCCCTCTCAGGTCCCTAAGAATCTTTATTTAAGCTTCTTTTCTCTCAACACAGTCTTTTTTTTTCTGTTCAAGCTTTTGTTCTGTTTCTTTGGTTCATATAAAATGTCTTTTCTGCACCTATCAGCAAAAAAAATATCTATATAAGAAAGAGAACAGTATCTTAGAGGTAAAATGAGACTGTTGGACTAGAATAATGATTCTCAATGTGTGGTTCAGAAAATCCTGAAGTCTCTAAAATTCTTTCAGAAGGTCTACAAATTCAAAATTAGTATTTATTTCTAATATGGTAAATATCTATAAATATAATCCACATAAAGCAAAAACTCTTTGGACAGAGCCTCAGCAATTTTTAATAATATAAAGACATAGAGAACAAAAGTTTGAGAAGCACTGGGACTAGTAGACCACTAAGGTGTCTTTTATCTCTTTCACTCTCTGGCCCTGCAGTTGTTTGTTTCCTTCAATACAAATGCCACCTTGGACTCCATGCTATTGTTTGCTTTGCCCCCTCTACTTGCTCAGATTTGTCCTGCAAAATGGTGTCCTTATAGCCACATTCTCATCCTGTAGTGCATGGATTATCACTGGATATTGCAGGCCTCTGTGTTGGAGATGGGGAACGGCAAAGCAGGTATGTGGTTCAGTGGATTGAGCAGTTGGCTTAAGGTCATGAGAAGCATCTTGCCTCAGACACTTATCTATGTGAAACTTGGTAAGCCTTTTTAATATTGTCTGCCTCAGTTTCCTCAACTATAAAATGAAGACAATAATAGTTATTTATCTCCCATGGTTGTGAGAATAAAGTGAGATTATTTGTAAAGCACTTAGCATATGATATAAATGCTAGTTATTATTAATACTAGTATGTGTTTTGTCATAATTTTCTTTTAAATGTAGTCTTCCTTAGATTTGAAACCCTTCTTCTTCAGAATGACCATACTGGGAACATTGGGGAATTATCTGCAAAGTCACAGAGTGACTATGGTCTCAGATTTATAACTTGAATGGTAAAAAGTTAGAGTGTGTGTAACTGTAATCTTTTGGGGAGTCTTTCCCAGGTTTCCTTTGTGGGCAGCCTGGAGGAAAGCCAAAAATTCGTATTCTTAGCTCTGAGGTCATCATCATCCAAAAAGGAAATGAAGGTTCCTGGCCCTAAAACTTCTGAAATCGTTCCTTTTCCATCTACCCTAATAGGAAGTCCATGTCTTACCATTTCGAACCACTTAGGGCTCATTTTATAGATCTTCTTGACCAATCAGAGAGAATACTTAACTAAGAATATTATTGTGCTTGGTCCCAAACATTGTGGAAAACGAAGTCCTCTTGTTATACCTGCTATATTAAGGTGGCCAGAATATGCCATCTGGACAACTTTCAGCTTTTGGCAAAAGAGAGCCATATGTCAGAAAGTAGGAGCTAAGCCTCCCCTTCTAAATGAGACTGACTCTCAAACATTTTCAGACTGAGAGATTAAGTCCTATCTCTCTCCAGACAGCTTCTGTGATCCAGGGGTCTGGACAGTCACTGGAGGTAGGTGACTGGGCAGTGTAAGCCCCAGAGGTGGCCCTGCCCTCAGCCAGGCTCTGTCTTACCCACCAGACATCCCTCCTTGAGGCAATCCTGTTCATTTTCTCCTCAGCCACCAGACATAACTCCAAAGATAGGTAACTAACTCTTAGGCTGAGTTTTTTCAAGGGAGAGAATTTGCTAAGTAAGAAGTCCAACTGTACTTCCATAAGCTCTTGCCCTCTCTGTGACTTGCTTTTCATTTGAGGCCACCTCCTTGAGCTTCACTCCCTACATTTCATGAGGGCCTCATTAGCTTTGTGGGGATGGAGGTGGGACAGGAGTAGATTTCCTTATTGCTTTGTGCTTTGAAACACTTAAGGATCTTCCTAGATCATTTTGCAGCCAGGGGGTGGATTTCTAGGGAAAGGTCAGAGCTCTAATTAATCACCCATGGAGAATAAGGCAAGTAGGACATGGGAGATCTTATTCTAGAAAGCCAAACACATAGAGAAATTATTGGAGGAGACTGTCAATGGCTTTCAATCATACAAAACCTTTTCAAAGTCTGTTTTACTAGCTCTTTTATTTTTCATTTGTTTTGGAAGAGGAAAAATTCCTGGGATTCACTGATGCTGAGTTTGGAAGGAATTTCTTCATTTAGATGGTAATGGTTTTAGTTGGTAAAATGATCCTGAAAAGTAATATTGCCCTTGGAGCTGAGGAGCCCTCTCCCTGTTTGTCCAGGTGCGGGCCTCATTTGCAAACATATCCACTGCCCTCTTTCTCTGTTGCTCTACAGAGAAACCCAGGGGTGCTGATTGGCTACAGCTTTGTCTCACATAAGTATGCAGTTTGATTCATTTCAATTTAACAAATGCTGATTGAATCCTTAAGCGACATAGCAGATAGAGTACTGGATTTGGAGTCTGAAAGATCTGGATCAAGTCTACCCTCTTAATTCTTTTTAGCCGTGTAACCCTGGACTGGTTTCTTGACCTTAGCCTCATTTTCTTTATCTGTAAAATGGGGATGATAAGACTACATCACAGGAATGCTGTGAAAATAATGTAAATGCAATGAGATAATGTAAAAATCAACTGTTAGTTTTGAAAGGCCTTGTGCTGGTTCCCTGGGGACCCCAAATGAATGGGCTACATCTAGCTTCATAGAGTTTACCACTGGTAATCTAATGAAATGATGTGTCATGGTGGCACTGGGAGAGATCAAGGCTGCAAACAGCTGTGGCCCTGCAAGGCGAACTGATATGCTTGTGAAGAATCAAACAAAGCAAAGCAATTTAAACTAATGAAGTACAATAATGAATGGAAAATATCATAACTGGCACCCAAAATGAAACAAGTGCTAACCAGTCAAGAGGTCTAGGAGCATAAGTAGAAATGTACAGAATTGGTGGTGCAGTGGAAAAGCACTGGGCCTGGAGTCAGGAGGACTCCCTTCCCAAGTTCAAATCTGGCCTCAGATACTTACTACTTATATGACTGTGGGCAAGTCACTTAACAGGGTTGATCTCAGTTTCCTCATCTGTAAGATGAGCTAGAGAAAACAATGACAAATCCAATATCTTTGCCAAGAAAGCCCCAAATAAGGTCAGGACTGAAATGACTGAACAATAAATAAAAATTTCAAACTTTTGATTAGTATTGGTTAAGTAAATGTTTTCTGTATTTTCTTTAGAAAAATTAATGCTAGTTTCAGAATCCTACAAACATTTATAATAGTTTTTTTTTAACTGATACTTTACCCATCTAACTAATATTTGTGGGTTTAGGGTCTAATAGGTTACACAATGGATAGAACATTGGACTTGGCATCAGGAAGGTTTACATTCAAATCAGGCTAGTTATTTAACCTCTATAAGTCTCAGTTCCCCATCTGTAAACTGGGGATTAGCAGGAATAGTACCTCTCTCCCAAGTTTGTTATGAAAATAAAATGAGGTAATATTTGTAAGGCTCTTAAAAGGGATAACTATGGTAGGGAGAATACAAACTTGCCATCCTACACTATAACTCTTGGGCCTCCCTAATGGGCTTTCCATTTGACAAAGGATCTAGCTGAATTCCATTAACTTTTAGTAAAAAGAGTTTATTAAACAGAAAGCAAAAGCAAGATTCATAACCTAGCATTCCATTTTTAAAACACGGACACACTGTCCTATGGGTATACACGGTGTCCATGAGGAGAGAATGAACAGACAGCTTAAGAAGTAGTAGAGAGGCACATATACAGCAAATACACATCCAAGGTAACTCACAACTCTAGACCCAGAGCCTTGAAGTCCTTTGTCTCAGTAATTCCCTGATGGCGGGGAGGACCCTTCTCTATTGGCTACTCTGTTTAGGACATTCCTCTTTTACTCTCCAGAGGGAGTATTATGCTCTTTTCAGAAAAAGCAAAAACTCTTAAGCCAAGGATCTGCAGAACTTTTAAGATCAGTTCCCTTTCCATTTCTCAGAGAAGGAGGTGGTGATTTAAGGAAAAGCAAAGCTCAGAGATTTTCCATTTTCAGGCAGCTGTGTCACTTAGTAAATGCAAGGTCTTTCTTCCTCTGCTCAGCTCTGCCCAGTGCAAGTCCACTTCTTCTCAGGCCTGACCAGAGGCCTCTAATGAGATCAACTTTCAGGTCTGAGCTCTTCTATCAGTTCGCAGCTTAGGTCCTTACTGTCCAAAGCAGGAACTCCTTAGTGAGATGATCCACTTCTACCTCATAGTAATAAACTAAATAAACTAAAACACTCATTTTTACCATCTAGACCAGAGCTAATCAATATGGAATTATCCCAGAGTCAAGAAACAGTTCTGGGAAGCAAGGCTTACCTTCAAAGACCTCATCCTAGGCGTATGTAAATCAGATGTAAGAAGTAGGACACTTTGTCCCTCTTTACCTCTTCTCTGTGGGGCTGCTTTTTTTTTGCTGCTATCCTTGATACTCATCTTTTCATCAGCAAAACTGTCCACATTTGAAAGGGGCTATCCTTGACATAAAAAAAAATAAATAAAAGTAATTTGGAGATGTGGAGAGATCACTAGCAACTGGAGAAGTTAGGAGAGATTTTGTATAGGAGGTAGCAGTTAGGATGAGCCTTGAAAGGAGCTAAGATATCTAAGAGATGAAGGTAAAGAGGAACAGCATTCTAAAGAAGGACAGCCTGTGCAAAAATATGGAGATGGGAGATTGGCTTTTGTGTGTGAGAAACAGCAAGCAACCAGTTTAGCTGAAACAGTGTATGAAATAAGAGGCAATAAACTTGAAAAGATGGAGCAGAATTAGATTATTATGAGCTTTAGCAACAGAGTCTGTGGTACTGTATCTAAATTACAGGATGTTACTGAAGCTTTTGGTGTGGTAGAGGAAACTTTTCAGGTCTGTCTTTTAGAAATGTCCCATTTAGCAGCTATCTAGAGAATAGATTGAAGAGGGAGAGGTGAGGCAGAAAGGCCAACTGGTGCTTCAAGTAACCCAGACAAGATGTGAGTTAGAATGGTAGCAGAGAGAAAAGGATAGGCACTAGAGATATTGTGAAATACCTATTGCAAATAATTAAGCATACTTCTAAGGTTGCAAACCCGAGAGACTAGACAGAAGAAAATTGGAAAAGGGGAAGATTATTGAGAAAAGATAATGAATTTTATTTTGGACTTGATAAATTTAAGAAGCCTATGGGACATCTGGCTGGAAAGGTCCCTGAGCTGTTTGGTGGTAGGAGCCTGGAGCTCAAAAATAACACCAAGGTTAGTTATATAAATTGGGGTGATATCTATATAGAGATGAGAGTTGAATTACTAGAAGCTGATGAGATCACCAAGAAGGAGCACTGTGAGAGAAGATTGAAAAGATTCAATAACTCAGATTAGCCTGAGCTCCCCATTAATTAATTTATTTTGTATCACACTTTTTAACACATCCCTGATAAATTATCATCCAGACTTCAATTGAACACTTTCAAAGACAGGGAATATAATATTTATTTTGAAGGAGCTAGTGCCATTTTGGGGCAGCTTTCATTTTGAGGAAGAGTTTCACCTTAGCATTAGGATGATCAAGATGGTTGAATGAGGTTCTGTATGTTCCTCAGTGTGGCTCTTAGTGGCAGAAAAGGCTAAGAATCAAATAAGAGAGAATAGGAGAAAATATGGAAAGACTTGGAACTGTTTATATTGGGTCTCATAACTCATCCTTGAAAACTCAACCTGTTTATCTTCTATTCCTTTTGCCTGACACAATATCATGAACAAAGTAGGTGCTTATCAAATGCTCATTTACTGGAGGAACAAGGGAGTTTTCTGACAGAACTTCATCAATGTATCCTGAGCAGAATCTGGTTTCAATTCAATCCTTGAAATCCCTTCCAGTATTAAATTCTATTATCCTATGACCCTTAGTCCACCCTCCTCCCTATCTATCACCTATCTTCTAGCCCTCCTGCTTGGGAAATATTATTTTGTCACTTTTCCCCCCACGACAGCTGAGTGTGGGATAAAATTCACAGTAAGCTGGATCTTTGCCAAGAAAAAGTGATTCAGAAAATTTGGGAACCATGACTGAGAAGATTGTACAACTTTGGATTATAGGATCATGGTTTTTAGACCTTGAATGGATTTCAGAATCAACCAATCCAATCCCTTCATTTTGTAGATGTGGAAATTAGGATCCAGGGAGGTTAAACAAAAGCTTAATTTTTAATGCTTTACTGCACAGCTTTGCAGGTGAGAAAACCACCTTTCCCAAAGTCACCCACATTTCTAAAACAAGGTCATCTGACTTCAAATCACTCCTTTGCACCAACCCACACCAGGAACAATGTGAAAGCCGGGAAGAGAACCCAGATGTCCTTTTGAATTGCATTTAATATTTGCTGGTTACTCTTAGTGCATCATACCAGGGAATCTCTTTTCATAACCAAGACAGAAGAAAGGAGGAAAACAGAAACATTTCCCCTCCAACTAAATGAAAATTTTCGACTTTCCCAGTGGAACGATGCTGTGCTTTCCATATTTAGCCCATCACCACCATCCTTTTTCCATGACCCTAAGTTATTGGAGGACGGCATCTCAGTCCATTTTATTTCCATTGATTTGTCAGACTTTGGGCTAGATACAGAGGCCTAATTCCAGAAGAACAGAAGAGTTCCAGTGCTCTGATGAATCAAAAGTAATACCCAAGTTGCAGATAGAAAAGAAGAGCTATTTAATTTTAGAAGAGTATTTCAAATGGAGACAGAAAGGCCAAGGGATAGTTTGGCAAGGGGACAGGAAGTTTCCTGCTATGCTTTTATTGAAATGTGGTTGATTAAGACACTGGCTATGGATCAATGAAACAATTTATCACAACTCCTGCCTTCAAAGATAGCAGTTTTGGTCCACATTAACCTTCTGTTCTCATTAACTTCCAAGAACCTGGAGCTGATTTCTCCCTGAGGCATAAAAACCAGCAGTGACCCATTCCTTGGTGATCTTGAAATTGGATAATATGAACTCTCTTGGTTTGAGAGGAAATGTGTTGACTGATATCTAAGGAGCCAAGAAAGAGAAGGATGGCACATGCACAGAATGGGAATGATTACTGTAGATCCTTTTCAATGGAGTGGAAAGGTTTAGTTGAGTTGGTAGAAATAGCCAAATGTCTGAGATGTAGCTCTTTGGACTATTACTTCATACAATAAGGCTGAATTAGTGGAAGGAGCATGACTTAGAATCAGGAAGAACTCACCTAAAATCCCATCATTCATTCTTCCTAATGGGGTGATCATGGGCAAATCATTAAGCCTCTTCTGGCTTTCAGGTTTTTCAGCTGTAAAATGATTTCCTAAAACATGCATTTATCAAGCACCTTTTGTTTTCCAGGTACTGTGCTTTACAAATATTATCTCATTTTATTCTCACAACAATCCTTAGTAGTGCTTTTATCTTCCCCAAATTACCAAATGAGGACATTGAGGCAGGCAGTGGTTAAGTGACTTGAATTGAGTTTTTTCTGACTCTATTATATCACTAACTGCGTAGGTGGTATTAATAATGCTTCCCTAGGAATCCTTCTCTGATGCCTTATGATAATGGGCAAGGTGACTGATGATTCTTGAAGGCAAATCTGGCAGAGTATAATCTCTAGCAGGTCCTACTGATCCAGAAAGGCTTCATATATGGGCCCATGGACAGAGTTTATTTTCTGGTCAAGGATTAGCCTGGCTAAGCACAGAGAAACTCATCACCCAAAAGAGCAGCCACTATTAAGTCAGGAAAGATGTCATAGAAAATGTGTCAGTTCAAATGTTACCTCTCAGAATCCTTGGTGTGTGAGACCTTGAGTAAATCATAGCCTTTCTGAGATTCAGTTTCTTCATCTATAAAATGAAGATTATTATAATTACTGTTAGTAAGGTTGTTATGAGACTCAAGTGAGATCATCACGTGTATAAAATGCCTTGCTTAATGTCAATTATTGGATGATGAATATTTTGGCTTTCCAATACCATGAAATAGAGAAAAATGTGTCACTAAGTCAACAAGAATTCATTAAGTGCTTACTACATTCCAAGCTTTGTGTTAAGCACTGGGGATAACAAAGAAAGGCAAAAAACAAACAAAAAACATAAGCCTTAATATAACAATTCAGACAATATCAAAGGACTAATGATGAAGCATACTATCCTCATCCAGAGAGAGAATTGATATTATTTGAATACAGACTAGAGCAGGGCACTTTTTACTTTTTAAAAATTCTTTTTATTTTATTCTAATGTTCATATACAAAATGACTAATATGAAAATGTTTTACATGATTGCACATATAAAAGCTATGTCTGGTTGCTTATTGTCTCAGGGAGGGAGGAGAGAAGGGAAAGAAAGAGGAAGGGCTAGAATTTGGAATTCAAAACTTTTTTTTTTTAAATGTCTAAAGAATTGTTTTAACCTGCAATTGGGGTGGAAATACAATAAAAATATAAAACATATATGAAAAATAAAAAGTCAGATAAGCCTTACCTTTAGGGAATTCACATTCCAACAGGGAAACAACATGTCAAAAATTATATACATACAGTAGATATTCAGTATAAAGAGGATGTAATCTCAGAGGAAAGGGAGGGAATGAGGAAGGACTGGTAAAAAGTTCTTTGAGAAAGTAAGTTTGGAGCTGAATCTTAAAGGAAGTTAGGGTAGCAGGAGCTCACATTTAAAGGATATGTCCTGTGTGTCTCCCTTTTACTCCCTTTTACTCTCCAAACATTTTCAAATCTAGCCACGAGGGGGCTGTAGTTGTGGAGAGAGAAATGACAGACGTAATGGCATGGATGTCTCAAAGCAAAAGGCAAGTCATGAGCAGTACTTATGGAGAGGAAAACGGGAGTGGAAGCTGGCACTGTTTCCAGTTAATGCCAGTTACAAAAGGGGGAAAATACAGCAGGAGGAAAAGAGGGAGCAGGCTAGGGAATGGGTAGATGCTTACTGGTAACTTAAGGAACTTGACTAGTTGTCCATCAGTGTGGATTGACAGACACTGGAGACAAGATTTGACAATCTTATTGGAGTCCTAGCGAGAGAGGCAGCCTAGTAAAGTGGGGGTGCAGTGGATATAAAGATTCCGAATGGCTGACATGAGATAATAATGATAAAAAAATAACAAAAATACTGAGCAATGGAAATGAGTGGGCAGCTCCCTGGAGCTTGATTGCCCTTCCTGTCCCTCAGAGGCAGATTTTTTTTTTCCGTGCCTTCAATACTTTGCTTAATTGGCCCAGACTAGAATGGCAACATTTTCAGTTTGAGCATTTATACCTTTGAAACTGGCAAATCCACAAATGATGGCTTGATTTATGGGCTTGCTGATTATCTAGACTTAAGGAAGTGATAGAGAATGTTAATACTGCAGATCAAAATTAAAACACTCCTTCATCCCAACTCAGAGAGCTGATTGTAAAACAGCACTCCAGTGGACGGATGAGATCTTTCTGACCTAATGAGGGCAGCCCAAAGAGTGAAGAAACCTGAAAAATCCAGAAGCCTTAGTCCTGCCTAGGCTGGGGTCAAAGTATTTAAAGCTAGAAAAGACTTCAGAATTGTCTGACTCAATCCCCTTAATTTACAGAAGAGATAGCATCTGTAGTCTCTCCTCTATAAAAAGGTTTCTTTTCTTTGCTGTTTTTATTTTTCAACCAGACATGTAATTTTAATATTATAGAGAATTTTTAGAGAGGAATCTCCCTCTACAGGAGCAGATCTCCCATCTGTCCTGCAAATCTTAGTTCTAGAACATGATGGTGAGGCCCCGAGAGGGTTGCCAATTTGTTAGAGGGTTAGCATTCATACAAGAAGGACCAAGATTCATCCACACCCATGTCCAGAGCAGAGGAGAGGCTCCGTGGTTGGAATTGGTATAGGGAGACCTGGCACCAGGAGAGCAACATGTAAAGGAAGAAAGATGCATTTGGATGATGATTTCAGCTATCTTACAGGTGCACTTGCCTCATAAAAGACTCTAAAGGAAGTCATTTAAGTTTTGTCAGAAGCCTAAGAAATGAATCTCAGTTTAATATATCAATATATGAAAACCTATATGTTTGCTTCAGCTTGGGAGCTCCCAATAGGAGACCTCCATCCACTCATTCAGATTGCAATTCATCTGTTAACTTAATGTCTTAGAGAGTTCCTTGAGATCCACAGAGGTTAGAGAGTCATTACGTCATTATTATCACTATCCATGAAATGAGCTAATTGTCCATCCCTGGTCCCTAAGAATTCCTATCCATTATGCCACACTGCCTTTTGTGTTGGTTCAATAGTAAAACCAGGTCTTAAGATTTAATGATTGGGTCCCTTTTCCTCAGCATATGGTAGAAATGGACTATGAGAAAAGAAAAATTATTTGGAGGTGGGAAGGGGAAAGAAAATAAAAATAGCCTGAAAGATGAAAGAATAAGGAATAAGAGAGAGACTCTCAACTTGGGGAGGAGTGCAGAGAAAGCTGGAAGGGATAAGGGAAGAGGGAACTGGCTTCCTCAGATCACAAGACACTGACCCAAGCAAAGGGAGATATTCTGGTAAACAGTAAAGGAAATCCCAATGCTGATTTAAATGATTTAAATTTGAAACCCATTTCCTGATCTACCTCTTGTGTACCTGGCTTTAGGACTCAGCCAAAAGAAAAAATCCCAATCCACTCCGAGGAGATAATGGAAAGTGACCTTCATTTTCCTGTGTTCCAGAGGTTGATACTTTAACAATGGAGCCAGAGGGAGAGAGACAGACAGGCAGAAAAACAGAAAGGGAAGGAAGGAGAAGGAGACAGATAAGATAGAGACAAAGAGAAGAAGAGGCAGAGAAACAGACAGATTAGGGTGCTGTGTTGTGTGTATATCTATTTTGCAAATATATCAGTTAAAGAATCTCTCTTCTTACATACACTCCCCCACCAAATATATATACATAGAGGCAGAATACATTTATACATATATATAAAGCTATCTAGGGTTCAAAGTATTCTGCGACTATATCTGCTCAATATCAGAGCTCTCCAGCTGTTTGGATGTGCTTTTTACAAATCAGTCAGAAGACACAATTAGATCCAAACAAAGGCCTTTAATGAAAAATAAGACAAGTGGCTATAGAACATTCCCCTCATCAAGCTGGGGCACGCTTCCACAAATAAACACACCATCTGTTGGAAGAGTAAACTCAAAAAGAGAACATAGAGTAGGGCCACTGGGGCCGGGTGAACACAAGTACTCGGTACACATACATGGGGGGACAACTCTGGCCTTTAGTGCTGCAGGATGCTTATTGGAGGCTGGGTTCTGCTGCTCCCTACCATTCTCTGCATCTGGCAGCTAAGCTTTAGCCGGACTTTTCAGTTTAAATGTTCCTTCCATTGCATAAATAAGGAGGAATAGACTTCACAAAGTTTGCGCAAACCCCATTCTGCTCTAGAAAAGAGCAGCTTCTGTTTATCTGTAGGCAAGAACCTCAAATGACATCCACCATGAGATGGAAGCCCAGTACATGATGATGAAGTGTGACCTGGTAGTGTCCTTAGATCTGTAAAAATTTCCCTGGCACCCTTTCCACCACAATCAATATTTTTCCCCTACCCCCCCCCCCCCAACCCCAGCCACATTGGGGATTTAGATCTACTTATTGAGGCCTTGAGACAGAAGATCTAATTTAGCAGGTTGCAAAACACTGCAGCAATTATGATCCCAAAGAGATTATTTTAAATGATAATTTCCTCGTCTGTATTTAACTGAACCATAAAAGCCACTTAGGAGAGAAAATGATTTGAGTACACATAGCCTGTGTACTCAGCCTATGAATTTCCATATCATATTCATGTCTTGCTGAAACTTGTAAACATGTGGCTTCATCATTCTTTTTGCCTTTCATTTAAATTCTTGCAAATACAGCTTTTTGTTGTTGTATACACAGGAGGCCCCATTTTATTAAACTTTTTCTGCTGCATGGAGATTCTGGGGGTAGAAGAAGGTTAGATTAAAGAATGAAATATTATAAATCCTATATTCCCTTTCAATGGCAGGCTAAGCTGGTGAGGATTTACAGGTACCTTATTTATGTGGGTCATTTTGCAGGGCTATGAAATTAGAGACCTTTGCCGTCTCTCATGTCATTGTTTGTAATCCCAGGGCAAATAGTTCATATTTCTTAGGGCCTAGCTCAACAACAACAAAAATCTTACAATTTTCTCAAAGCTTCCAAAGTTTAATTTTTTTAATTTGTCTGTTGCTGAAAGTAAATACATTTCCTTCTCCACCCCAGCTCTCTCTTTCTTTAGTGGAATAGTGTTACCAATCTGCATCTGACTTAAAGAAATAAACCTGGCAAAATCATGTGAGATTTTCCCTTTCACCCTCCCACCCCCATAGAAAAGAAAACATCATCTTTGTAATATATATACATAGTCAAGCAAATACAAATCCCACTCATCACTACCATCACCACTACCAAAGGGCACACCTAAAAAGATATATCTCATTCTGCTTCTTTGAGTCTCTCACCACTCTGAGGAGACAGGTAGCATGTATCATAAACTCCTGTATTCAGTTTGTTATTTCACTCATTTCACTCATTTCAAAATTGTTTGTCTTTACAATGTTGTTTAATTGTTGTGTTTTTTCTCCTGGTTCTGCTCATTTAACTCCATGGCAGCTCATACTAATCTTCTCAGGTTTCTCTGAAACCATCTCTTTCATATTTTTTTTTTCCCTGAGGCTGGGGTTAAGTGACTTGCCCAGGGTCACATAGCTAGGAAATGTTAAGTGTCTGAGGCCAGATTTAAACTCAGGTCCTCTTGACTTCAGGGCTGGTGCTCTATCCACTGAGCCACCTAGCTGCCCCTCTTTCATAATTTCTAATGGCACAATTAGATTCATTACTTCCATGTAACATAATTTGTTAAGTTATTCCAGATTGATGGGCCTTTGTTTCCAATTTTTTATGATCACAAAAGAGCTGTTAAAAACATTTTTGTGCATATAAATCCTTTTCCTCTTTTTGTGATCTCTGTAACATCACTTTTCTATAACTTTGGGGGCATAGTCTCAAATGCTTTCCAGAGTGGCTAGACCAATTCATAGCTCAACCAACAATACAGTAATATGTATGTTTTTCTCGAAATCCTTCCTACAATTGCCATTTTCCTTTTAAAAAAATCATCTTTGACAATAAGGTATGAAAGAGAACCTCAAAGCTGATTATTTTGCATTTTTTCTAATTATTAGTGATCTGGAGTATTTTTTGAAAGTATGGCTGTTGAGACCTTGAAGTTCTTTTTTTTTTGAAAATTGCCTATTAATATTCTTTGATCCCTTCTCAAATTGGAGAATGGCTCTTATTCTTACAAATTTTTAATCAGAACCTTATATGTCTTTGGAATAAGCACTTTATCAGAGAAACTGGCTAGATATTTTCCTCCAGTTAATTGTTTTCCATTTAATTTTAGCTGTACTATCTTGTTTTTTGCAAAAAATATTTAAAATTTTATTTTATTAAAAATGTCTGTTTTATCTTATATGATCTCTATCCTTTATTTGACTACAACTCTTCCCCTATCCATACACCTGAAAGGTAATTGCTTCCTTGTTTCTTTAATTTATCTTTTCTATCTAAGTCATACATTTTTATGGAGCAATTCTTGGTGTATAATGAAAAAAAACTGATCTAAATGCAATTTCTGCCAGACTTCTTCCCAGTTTCTCTAGCAGTTTTTGTTGTCCATAGCCAATAGCTAGGACTCTGGGGCTTATTGAATTCTGAGAAACAATGTTGATAAAATTTTATATGTTGTATACCTAAACTATATCATTGATCAATCTCATTAATTTTTAGCCAGTACCAAATAATTTTGATAATTTTGGAATAAAAAAAAATAACTTTGGAGTAAATGTTGAAATTGAGATTGCTACGTTCCCTTTCTTCTCATTTATTTTTTTTTCCCTTGAAATTTTTTGGTTTTGGGGTCCATTAAATGAATTTCATTGTTTTTTTTTCTGAATAAATAAACATAGGTAGTATTGACATTTTCTTGTCATTTATTTATTGGCGCAGCCTGCCCTCTTTTGCTAATCTTCAGTCAGTTTCTCATTACTTAGAGGCTCCTTTCCTCCTGGTTACACATTCAAGTCTCCTCCAGCTTTTAAAAAGCCTTTTTAAATTTGTCTGTTCCTGATAGCTATAACCCAACATTTCTTTTCCTGTTTTGATTAAATCTCTTGAGAAAGTCATCTGTACTAGTCACCTCTATTTCATCTCATCTTTCTTTTTAAACACTCTGAAATGTGGCATTATTCATTTGAAACTGTCCTCTCCAAAGTTAATGATCTTAAAAGTTAAAAAAATCTAATAATCTTTTTTTCAGTCTTCATCCTTCTGGACTTATCTGGTTTTGACATAGTTAATCACTATTTCTTTCTGGATACTTTCTCCTCTCTAGGTTTCCAAGATACTCCTCTTTTTGGATTCTCTTCCCATCTATTGGACTGCTTCTTCCTATCCTCCATCTCTGAATTCCATGTCTTTCATTGGTTGTTCTCTCATCTGTATCTTTTATCCCTGACTTCAATCTAAATTCAGAAAATTTAGACCAAAAAAAAAAAAAATCCAAACAAACAAAAAGCCAACTCCCCAAACAGTTCCTCCCTTTTAAGGAGCTCAAATTGTAATGGAGGAGATAGCATGCAAACTTTGAACATACAAATGTATGTACAGTCTAAAGGAGAGGTAGTGGATTGGGGTAAATGGGAAAGGCCACTTGCAGATGACAGGATATGAGCTGAGTAATAAGGAGCAACTGGAGTTTACTGAGTAATAAGGAGTTCCCACTGGAGTAGGGAAGTACTAGGAGTGGGGAGGAGAAAAGAGGGGAGGGGATAAACAGTCAGACTTGTATTTTAGTAATTTACAGGAGGAGGATAAAGTTCAGAGCAGGGACTGGGGGAACAATGCAGCTATTACTCTCTTTGCACCTCAGTTTTTTCATTTGTGAAAAAGTTTTGCTTTGATTAGATTATTTTTGTTGGCCCTCTGAGTGCTAGGGACTATAGCTCTCAAGCCTAAATCCTTCTCTTACATAGTATTAGAAAACACATTTTCTCTTGTCCGCTGGATAATAGATATAGAAAGTAATCCAAGTAGTAGTGGAAACCTGTCATGGAACACTTTTTTAGAGGCTATCTTGAGTCATGATTTCATTTCATCAATGTGCCTTCATTTCAATTTATATGTGATTATTGAAAATAGAACATAAAGGGATTTAGTGAAAGTGAAACTGATTGTTGCTAAATTTCTCGGCAAAGTAAGCCACTGCAGATAATTCCAGTGTCCACAAATACTGTCACAGACTGTGAAATGGCACTTTGCCACTATCATACAGCAGGGGGATTGCTCTTTGCTTCCTTCTAAGTTTGCCTTTTTTTTTTTTTTTTTTTTTTTTTTTTTGCAGGCAATCAGTAAAAATGACAGGAGGGCAGATTTGGACCTTAATTAGCGTGTGATTGCTGTCTGTGAGACCATTAATAAAAACAAGACTGTCTGCCAACAGGGACCATTTTCAGTAAGCATGCTTTTGCAGAGAGTGAAATTGGTTAAGGCCTTAGTGTTTTTCAAAATATTTCCCAAAGATTCAGGTGGAAGAACCTTTTTTCTCAAAGTTAAAGAGTATCATAGTACCCCCTTTTCCACAGAGGCAGAGAAACTGGGACCTTCAAGGCCTTCTCTTGCAACTCTGTTGCTTTAGAGATGAAAAAAATAGAGCCCACATTTGATGTGATTTTGCCAAGTTGAGACAAGATAAACCTTGTTGTTCATGTCATGATTGAATTGGGGAAAGAGCCTTAAAAAAATAGAGGAGGATGGAATGATCAGATAACAAGAACTCTTATTTGGACCCCTCCAGATCATACCTCCAAAGGCTTCTCTGTGGGACAGGAAATAGGTTCCCATTCAGGGAGAGGGATTAGTTCAGTGGGGACTGGAAAAGGGTCCAGAAAGGTTTAAAAAAAAAAAAGTACCAAAGCCAGCATTTTCTGAGTGTTGACTTTTGCATAAGTTGGAATGCCAGCATAACACACAAAAAAAGCTAGATCGACTCATTCAGCATCTAGAAATAAAGCTATCAACTTTCAAGAACTCAAGGTCATCTGATGAAACAGATAAAGTGTTGTATTTTGATAAAGATATGGACTGAAGGTTTGATCTGTTATCTGCTGAATGGTTAACTGCTTTAAACAGACCATTCCTGCTTTACATACATGAACAGTTCCTTAGAGCTCTAAATAAGGCTGATTTATTTTATTAATAAGACAATTTTTAGAGTCAACACTATTTCAGGGACAGAAAGGGAGAACAGGAGGAGGAACATGTGGGGGCCCAGCTTCACCCTAGAGGAAAAGGCAGGAGCAGAGACCCAAATATGGACACACTCATGAGAAGACTTGGACAATAGGCAACATGTGGGGGTTAGGGACAGACATGCAATACCCAACGGCAGATGAATGGAAGACATTTGTGTTGGGGTGGCGAAGGTCTCCTCTTTTCATAGGAGATCCCAAGCCAAGCCCTCATTATTCTGTTTTCACTTGAAGGGTTTTTTAGGGTTTTTTTTGGTGGGAGAACTTTGGGAGATAGAGTGGTTGGTGGGAAGCTGTGGAGCTTAGGGGAAAGAATAGAGAGAATACAGTACTGTACAGAAAAGTTAACATAGGTATGTAGGGGTGTGGGGATAGTTTTTTGGAATGCAGATTTCTTTCAAAATTTTTTACTAAAGTCAAATTCATATAATGTGAATTTACATAAAACAAAAACTGTAATCTCTGACCCAGAAATTCAGGTTCAGAGTAAGATAGGAGCCTAGACATTAGAGGAGAGCAAATTTGGGGCTGACGGGGGAACTCCCACTCTGGGTAAGAATGTTTCAAGCTTATCCTATCACTATTCTTGAGACCAAAAAGGGTGATAATTTGCCCTGAGAGAGCAAGAGCTAGTTTGCTCCCTTCACGTATGGTTGGGGAAGTTCAAACAGAAATCAAAAGGTTCTTTATTATTATTTATTATATCATTTATTAATTATTAATATTAATTATGTTACTATTATTATTTGGTTTTGAAAAAATAAGTTTCTCTTGGAGCCAGCTCACTAGCTTTTAGATAGGAGGTAATGTTCCTAAAGGAAATGAATGTGATAATTTGGATTTATGCAGCATCTCCTTTCTCAGTCCCTATGGACTGTCACACACTACACCCAGTCTTTCTCTGGGGCAATTAGATCTTACCTTCTGAGTGGAGCTCCACCCAAACATCTTCAGATTTTAGCTATGGGTTTACCCTATTACACAACCGTATAGATGTGGGCTGATAAAGTTGGTAAATTTTGGGTTAAAAGTTACAGTGATTGTGGTTTGGGAAAATACCGCCCTCAGTTTGAATAGGCATTCTGGCAAGGGAGGTGGAAGACAGAGCCCTCTCTGAATGTTAGATAGGAGTGAGCTTTGAGTGTGGTCCTGAAATATGGACTTGGCAAGAGTGTAAATTGATGACTGGCCCATGGTGGGGAGCTAGTAAAACTATTCAGGGATATTCAGCACCAAAGCACTAAGGTTCCTTTAGCCCAATCAACATTGAGATATCCTCTATTGAGTTATGGGGGGGGGGGCAGTCCATATAGGGAATAGGTATTATGGGCATAGTAACTGTGAGGGCCCTTTCAACGACCTCCAGGAATGTCCAGGTGGAAACCCCTTAGGTAAAACTACCTTCTATGTAGTTAATACCCTACAACATCCAGTCCATGGGGGGTAAAAGGTACTTCTTCTCTGAATAATGAAGATAAAGAAAACTGAAGTACTTTGTTATGCCAGCTACCTTTACAACAGTCCTGTGTCACCTATGAAGAAAGCAAGTGGCACTTGGCAGCTTACAATATGAAACAATGTCTCTATGCTTATCTCTACAGTTTTTTCTGGCCTCATCAGTGTTGTGGACTGGGTAGCCCAGGCCCAGAGGGAGTGATATAATGCTCTCTCCCTTGCCATTGCGTTTTCCCTCTATTTCTGCATCAGAGACTAGCCAGGAACAATTTGCTTTCAACTGGAAACCAGTCAGATAGACCTTCACCATGCTTTTTTGGGGCTACCTGAACTCATGTTCATATTGCCACTTTATAGCAGGGGTAGACCTCCTCCCTGAGGGCACTGATACACTATATCATTGACATAATGCTAGATGGGCCACCATGGCAAAGGCCTTATATCAGATGATGGCCCATCTGATGGCAACTCAACCCTAATAAAAGTCTTAAGATCCTACCTGATCTGTCAAGTTTTAGAGAATATACTGACTGGGAAAAACCCATGGGATTCCAGGCACAGTCTGGATGGAATGAGTTACTACCATTTGCTTCCCCATAATCTAAGAAGAAAGAGGAGACATTTACTATAGATTTGGAAAACCCATATTCATCACCTAGATAAAGTGGATGGTTCCCACTTACTAAGCCACTTTCAACTCTGTCCCTTGCAAGTTGGGCTCAGAATAGGCTATGATTATGGCAGATACAGAGTAGGCTGTCTTAACAGTGTCATCTTTTGGATTCTTGGGACCCTTCAAAGCTTATGTTTCTAGATATCTGTTCATAAACACCATGCGGAGTATATCCTTTGGCAGGCACCAAGAGGTGCCCAGAGTAAGCTATTGTTAGGAATCTAGAGCTCCAAACTCCCTAAGACACTCACTCCTTAAGCTGCTTCTGAAAAACAATTGCTTGCCTCTTCCTAGGCTACCGAACTAATGGCACAGGGTCATACCATTAATCACACTTTGTCCAGAACTACCTATTGTGGGTTGGGGATACAAGATGGTCCCTCTTAACAAAATGGGTAAAACTCAAGAGGATTCTATTGCTAAATGGAAATGACACATCAGAAGTCATGCTTCCCTCTGGTCAAAAATTCTGCCAGAGACGGAGGCAGAGACGGAGGTAGAAACGGAGGTCCAGACCTTTGAATGCTATATCTATTCTTCTGGTCCAGTGGGCCCTCACCTATAAGGAATTATCTCCTGATAAAAGACATTTTTGCCTAGTTAATTGATAACTGCATCCATTACAAGAAAGATTTATGTAGCTGGACTTCAGCAGCCACTAATATGCTAACAGGAAAAAGTAGGGATCCTAGCAAGTCCTTCCAGCCAGCTGAGCTTCAGACTATAAGGCTAATACTAAGAGAATGAATGAAAGCAGAAAAGATCTTCATCTGTACTAGTTTCTGGACAGTGGTTATGGGTCTGACTAACTAGATTTGGACCTGAAGAACACAGAGTTAGATAATCAAAGACTCTCCTCTTTGGGGTCAAGATTAGTGGAAGAATTTTACCAATACCTTGTATTGCACACACTTATTTGTAATACATGTTAGCACTTATCAGAATCATCATATGCTAAATGACCAGGTAGGATTTATAACAACAGCAGAGGTTGGGAAGTGATGCCAGGGTTGATTTGGACCTTTGGGTGACGTTACCATGCTGTGTGGGACATATAATCCCCCTCACTAAGGACAAAACAGGTATTCCTAATCTAAGTTGCTCTCAATCTGTCATCGACTAATAAGATGACATTCTTCCATCCAGGGAATCCAAGAAATTTGTCCCTTCTGATCCACAGATGTGTCCTTATGCATCTCACTATCCTCCCAGAAGTTATGTCTGCAGCAAATCAGCATATGGGCTCTTTGGTTTAATGGTTTCTTGGAGTCTCTAGGTTTCCAGTCTCTAGGAAGCCTTATCTGCTAATAATATAGGCTATTTTTACAGGAGTTCTGATTGACTCTCTCCAGCCTTTCTTTATTGCTGCTTAAGTTCAGAGGCCTTAAGGTCATTGTCCCCTCAGAGGGTTCCATATTTGGAGAAGTAGCTCCAAATTCCAGGCTCCCCATCCTTCAGGACAGTTCATGGAGCTCTCCCCAAAAGGGCTTAGGATGGGGGGGATTAAAGGGTGGTATCATGGGTATAGCCCTTAGCTTTCTAACAGAATTGGAGAAATGAAATTCTGGCTGTGGTGATTTTGAATTGACGTGAGGGGATCCCTTAAGTTGACCTTGTGATTATTCTGAGGTACTGCACATAGGTGACAAAGAGTCCTTTTTTAGCCAGTGTGGAAGAAAGGGATAGCTTTTTTACAGAGGCCTCTTAAGGAGGTAAAGATTTTGTATCATGTCTGATGTGGCTCTTGGTAAGGGGGAGGCTTTAGCAGGCAGACTGGGAATACTGAGCATATGGCTGTACAGGGAGAATCTCAGTATCAAATTAGATCCAAAAACAGGTTAAGACCTCTTAGTCACTTTACAGATGACCTTGGTGTCTGTATTCTACTGTCAATGTCCATGATGTTGCCCTGATATGACTGGAGCTGTCCCTGCTCATTGTTACCATTTCACATCAAGAAAAGAAATCTGAAGGCATAATTATCTGTGCTGTGTTTCTGATATTCTTGGTGTCACTTGGATTCTTTGTCACCACCTTGTATAAGGAGACCCCTGGGAACTGCAGGATTTAACATCATTCACTACATGGATCAGGAAAGGACTTGAGACTTGATCCTTCTGCTTCTGCAGTGGAGAGGGGTGGGACCAATCTGTTACAGCATTAAAGGGATAGAATCATGTCACAGGGAGTATGTACCCAGAACAAAAATGGGGAGAACAAAAGTCAGGGAACTATGTACTCATTAAGTACATGGGTTATCAGTGGAATACATATTCTACTCCTGGCTTAACATGTTAGGACCCTTACTAACTTTTTATTCATGTTCCCTAGAAAATGAATTATGGTGGATTTTCCCTTTTCTACCTATAGCATGACAGCTAGATGGCAAGTGGATAGATAGTGGGATTGGAGTCAGGAAGACTCATTTTCCTGAGTTCAAATCTGGACTTACCAGCTGTATGATCCTAGGCAAGTTATTTAACCCTTTTGACCTCAGTTTCCTCATCTCATTGGAGATGATGAACAGGAGAAGGAAACGGCAAAGCACTCTAGAATCTTTGCCAAGAAAACCCCAAATGGGTTCATGAAGAGTCAGATATTCTGAAAACAACACAAACCCATAGGATAAAGAAGCATAAAACCAAATAGTAACCAGGCTAGGGAAATCAGCACTTTATCCTATAGAATTGATCATTTAAAGGGCTGTGACAGTATTTGTGATCCTGTTTCAAGACAACAATAATAGCTAACATTTCAATAGCACTTTATTTTCTCATCTGATCCTCCCAATATCCCTGGGATAGGGACTATTATCTCTATTTTACCGATAAGGAAAGTATTACAGAGTTTTAAGTGACTAACCCAGAATCATACAGCTAACAAGGGTCAGAGGGTGGATTTGAATTCATGTTTTCCTGACTCCAGTCCTGGTGCACTAATTACTCCACTGCATAGCTACCTCTAGTTATGTAATCCTGGGGAAGCCATTTAACCTATCTGGACTTCAGTTTTCCCGACTATTAAATGGGGATCATAATAGTACCTACCTCTCAGAGATGTAAGAATCAAACATGAGACCCTTTCTTCTTTTTCTATCATGGTCTCCTCCCTGACCTTGCCCTGTCCTGTTATGGATTATTTTTCCAGAACTCTTAATGCTAGTTTTGTGACAGAACACTGAAAGCCACTTCTAAAGCCAATGTATTGATGTTGGAATAAGCATACGGTTGACCAATATGTCTATTCTTAAAGTCCACTCATTTGAATGCCTAGTCTTTATTATTAAGGGCAGAGTCACATTTCATCTAAGTGTCTGTCATGATCCCAGAGAGTAGAGAATGTACACCAATACTAGAGCCTGAAGTACTTCAGAGAAAAGGGCAAATGTTCCCAGTGGGGACTCTGCTTGACAGATCGGAGAATGTAATTTAACTCCTGGATCACCAGAGACCTTGGACCTTCATTTCAGGCTTGATAAACTGTCAAAAACCCCGAAGTTTCTTTCTGATTTGATAGTTCCCATTAGAAGCAAACCTTACTGACCTTTGGGAACTAAACTTCTCTTTTCAAGGCTTTGTAAAGGACAGATTCACCTCTTATCCATTCTTCCCTAGGAGCTGCCTCTAAGATGACTTTTCACATCAGTTAAATAGCTTAAAATGCTACCTCCTTTCTTGAAGTTTCTTTGCATTTTGGCAGGGTTAACTTGCCTCTGCATTTGCCTTTTATGCTTAAAGAATATGATATGTATCATCTTAGTTTTTCTTCTTTCTTACTCCCTTGGTACTTTCTGTGCCTGTGATAGGTGAAAGTGCCAAGCAATTAAAGAATTTAAGTATCCTATTTTTGTAGGCTCCTTATATTGTGACCATCTATCAACTTTTGTCATTTTATAAAAAAAAAATGAATTGTAAGCACAAAAGTTATGTTAGGCTTGGATTGAATTTAACTACAAATCTCTCTTTGAACTCTTTTTTTCAAATGATCCAAGAACAAGTCTTAAGGTAATAGGAAGGGACTATTCCTGTAAGTGAGAATTTGATGAGGATTCCTTTCCCACAGTAAAGCACACAAATGTATTCTTTAACTGTGCCCTGAATTCCTGAATTCTAATTCAGGGTTCTTTCCACTACAAACTTTCCCAATCAATCAACATACATTTACATACATTTATTAAGCACTTGCTAAGTGCCAAACACTGAGCTAAAAGCTACAGGTATAAATATATGCAAAAGGATGAGCAGAGAAGAGATTAGAATTAGAATTAGACTTAGAATAGAAAACTTCTATTCTAATGAGGAAGTTAATACATAAAAAGAGTAAAAGTGGAAAGGGGGAAGATACCTGAGCAGGGGCAATGATAGAAATGTCTAGATGATTGCAGCCTGGTAGGGAATGAAGAAATGGCTGATCCAGGCTTTCTCCTTAAATGAATGTTCTAGGAAGATTCTATCTTCCTCCAATCAGAGGAAAGGGCCTCTGGAAATGGAAAGTTCTATTTTTTAAAAAATCTTTTTTTTCTCAGTTGTCTCATTGATATAGGATTACCATGATCCTTTAGCCCTGATTCCATGTCTAGGAATTGTTTCATGCTCTATTTTACATCTCTTTTCTTTGCAAACAGAACCAGAAATGAAGTCATGATTCCCTGATTCTTGATCCAAAATCACCTATCTGCTAGGCTATGCAAAGAAATCCAGTCTTGATAACAGTACCTTTTCTTTTTTCTTTTTTTTTTTCTGTCTGTATTATTTTTGTGAGTGCCTAGCATAGTGTCTTTCACAAAGGGGATAGTCAGTGTTGCATAGGTGAGTAAACAAATGAGTGGGGAAATGCTTCTGCACTTGAATTTCATTTCTACAGGATCCTCAAGTGGGACTCTGTCAAGATATTCTTTCCCCCCTCTCTTTTCCCCTCCTTCTCCCCCTCTTCCTTCTTAATAGCTTTCCTTTACCCAGCAACTTTCATTCTTAACCCCCCCTCCCCCACCTTCCCGTCCCCTCACAGTATCTCCATGTATTAAGGGAAGAATAACTTGGTCTCAAGAACCTTTGTTTGGTAGGTCATGTGTACTGGATGGTATATGCATTTGTGTGGTTGAGACAATATTTACTTTTTAAGGACCAACCTATATAAATATAACGGGGCTTTTCACACAGACCAACTAGTTGGATGAATTCTTTAGCCATGGCAACCTATGAAACAAATAAAAATACAAAATGGCTCTCAGAGGGTCCTCTGCTATCCCTTCTTCTTTTTGTAGTGATAGTGGCAAAACAGATATAAGGGAATGTTAAGAATCAATAGTTAGTTTTTAGATTAGGTAACTTTTAATTTAATTTTTATTTCTAGGCAGAGAGACCCAGATTAGGAAGAGAATAAACATGTATACTATGTCCCATGCTAAATTAATATCATCTCATTTAATTCTTACAACAATGCTGTGAGGTAGGTGTATTGAAAACCCCATTTTATAGTTGAGAAAACAGGTTAAAATTTGTCCAAGGCCAAAGGCCATCTTTAAATCCTATTCTTCCTCACTCCAGGCACTGCACTCTATCCATTGTAGCATCAGTAGTCTCTGATCAAGGCTTCCATGTCAATCAGCCATAGCATTGGCCCATAGGTAACTTTAGCACCCTCATTCCAAGAAAAAGTGGGAGATAGTCTCAACAAAAACTCCCCCCAAACCAGCAAAACAAAACAAATACATCATTTTTGACAGCATTTTAAGACACTCACCCAAAGCTAATGAATCCTTATTTGCCTGGTTCCCCCCTCACTTTTTGCCTTCCTCTGAGATAATCTTCCCCTTATATTGTATATCTTTTATATGTAGAATGTTGCCTTCTTTAGTAGAACGTGTCCTCTTTAAGTTTTGTTTTGTTTTGTTTTGTTTTGTCTGAATGATTAGTCCAGACAGTGATTATATTTAGAAAGAAAAATCTTCTTGAGATAAGGACTATATCTTATCTCAACATTTTATATCTGCTCTAGGACTTTGTACAATGTTCTATATACCATAGGTGCTAATTGAATTTTTGTTGAATTGACCTGAATTTACAAAAGATTTCAATTATGGTGATTTATTTGTGTCTAGAGGGATGACTATCATAGGGAATGAACTTTGAGTTCTTTATCAGTTGGGATTTTACTATTGTTATTCAATCATATCTGAGTCTTTGTGACCCCATTTGAGGTTTTCTCGGCAAAAATATTGGAGTGGTTTGCCATTCCTTCTACAACTCATTTTGTAGAAGAGAAAACTGAGGCAAACAGGGTTAAGTGATTTACCCAGAGTAATATAGTTAGTAGATGTCTAAGGCCACATTTGAACTCAGGTCTTCTTCACTCCAGGTCCAATGTTCATCCATTGTACTACTTAGTTGTCCACATCAGTGGGGATGGATTTGTACAAATCACTTCTCATGTTTGTTAAATTTCATTTGTGATCAATGGGAGACATCTGCTCACTGAGAGTTGCCTCATTCCTGATTGCTATATTTAGTGAGAATCACATAGTTTAAAGACTGTCTATAAACATTAACTTAGCAGTTGGTATTCTAAATTTGAGATCTTTGTCCAACAATCAGTGGGTAAGTTGGCAAACTGCTAGAATTGAATTGTTTCAATTTTTAGCATTTATACCATAAATAAGAGGAAACTAAAGTTGTAACTAAATAGAAGGGAAGTTGTCACACTTGGTTTTATTGTATCCAAAAAGTTATAAAGCAACATAAAAACTTATATATCTATCTTGTGTGTGTGTGTGTGTGTGTGTGTGTGTGTGTGTATATATATGTGTATATATATATATATATATATATATACACATATATATACACACACACACACACTTGTATATCTTTGTATATCTTTTAGAAAAGAATTCAAAGGCATTGGGCATGGAAATTCCCAAATATATCCCATAATAGAAGATGGTTATGCTTTAACAGTCAGGAAATGACTAACTACTCTGGGAATCAGCCAAACAAGAGCAAAGACACTCATTATCACGAAAATAAAAGGATAAAAGAGAAAACAATTTGGCATGCAACTTTTTGAAAAACATTTAAAAAAAATTTAAGTAATCATGGCATTGGTGTTGAAAATGGGAAATAGATGGAGGAAAGGATATTAACACTAGTTATAAAAATTTCATAGAGAATTTTAATATAAATTAATTTTTATAATAAAGAGATAGTAATTTTTTAGTCATGTCCAACTCTTTATGACTCAATTCAGGGTTTCTTGGAGGATCTGGCACTTTAATTCCTGGTTGCATTTTGGGATCAGTGAACTGAACTGAAGCCAAGGCTGCCTCCAGAAGCTCCCCAAGAAACCTCCTCCTAGAGAAAGATTACAACTTAGAGCAACAGATCTCATATTTTGGTGCCCGAATGTGAGACAGACAAGAACCTGATTCCAGTGGAAAAGCCTCTGATTCAGATTTCAGTGTAAAAGTCTCTCTGACCCAGAAATAAGGGTAAGTAACAAGGAAACTTTGTTAAAGAGCTAAAGTAGAATTTCAGCAAAATGGGGCAAATTTTTAGAAAATAGCCTTCTGTTTCTGTTCAAGGAAAATGTTTAGAGAGCATTGTCAAGGTTATGAAAAGCCACGGATTGATTATAATTTTGGAAGAGATCACTGAACTTTTTTTTTTTAATTTTTTTTTTTATTCATTTTTCCAAATTATCCCCTCCCTCCCTCCACTCCCTCCCCCCAATGGCAGGTAATCCCATACATTTTACATGTGTTACAATATAACCTAGATACAATATATGTGTGTAAATACCATTTTATTGTTGCACATTAATTATTAGCTTCCAAAGGTATAAGTAACCTGGGTAAATAGACAGTAGAGCTAACAATTTACATTCACTTCCCAGTGTTCCTTCTCTGGGTGTAGTTATTTCTGTCCATCATTGATCAACTGGAAGTGAGTTGGATCTTCTTTATGTTGAAGATTTCCACTTTCATCAGAATACATCCTCATACAGTATTGTTGTTGAAGTGTATAGTGGAGATCACTGAACTTTTAAAAACTGTGCAGTTCATATGTCCTTGTTTTTCTATGGAAAAAGAATTGGATCTAAAAGAATAGAAATTAGTAGGAGAGCAATTTTGTCAATACTACAACAAAAATGGACTTGACTCAATTTCCAAAGATACACTTAATGCATACTTTAATTCAACTGGTTTTTAGTAAATTACATAAGTTATAGAATAAGGAAAAAGAAGAAGTAGCAAGAGGGGGAGGTATCAACTAAATTAGAAGAAACGGAGGAAGAATCAGATAAGAATTCACAGCAGGAGAAATTAGATCATTTCCAATCCCCTGAGTTACCTCCCTCAATTAACCCTTCATGGGTGGTGGGAGAAGGAAGAGGAGAAGAGGCAGAAACACAAACAGAATAGCCTATGAAGCAGCCTATGACAAGATTAGAAAAAGCATTGGTTAAGGCTAAGAGAGAAGGACAGGGTGTAAGTGATTTTATAGATGTATACCCTGTCATTGAAAAGCTTGCCTCTTCAGGTCAAAAAAGGAGAAGATATACTTCTTTTGATTTGGATAAAATTAAAGATTTGAAAAAAAAGGTTGTACTCTTTATGGGGCTACATTATCTTATGTTAAGATGTTACCAGATAATTTGTCTTATGAAATCCTAACCCCAAATGACTGGTAATCCATAGCAAGGACATGTTTAGAACCTGGAAAAAACTTGTGGCTTTCAGAGTATCATGAATTATGTAGGATTCAAGTCAGATGCAATAGGGAAACAGGAGTTAACACACTAGCAGGTGAAGGTCAGTATGGAGACAATTCAGAACAGATTTATTATCTCATAACAGTGTATGAGCAAATTTCTAAGGCTGAAATAAAAACTTGGGGTTCCCTCCCCAGACAAAAAGATCGAGGGGAAGTTTTCACAAAAACAGAGCAAGGTTCCAATGAACCTTTTGCAGATTTTGTGGGACATCTGCAAATTGCTGTCACAAGAACTATTGGAGAGAAAGCAGCTACAGAAATGACCAGACTATGGAAAATGCCAATGAGGTTTGCAAGAGAATTATTTGGGGACTACACAAAGGTGCTCCTTTAGAGGAGATCATTAGATGCTGTGCTAAAGTGGGCATAAATACTTATTATACTCAGACCATACTGAACATGGAAAGACAGAGGCCTTCTTGGCAAAGGACTTCTAGAAAAACTTGTCGATGTTGTCAAAGTGGAAAAGTTTGACATCTAAGAGCTCAATGTAGATATGGAGATAGAGTGAGAAGACAGGGTGAGAGAAGGCCTAAAACCCCATGTACAAAATGCCACAAGGGCTTCCACTGGGCTTCAGAATGTAGATTGACCCAGGGAAATGAGAGGCGGAGTCCAGGTCCAAGACCTTAATCAAAAGATAAGTTGCAGCTGAAGTTACACCCAAAGAGCCTTTAGAAGGTCAGGATTCTGATTTGATCAACCAGCAGAAAAGGAATCACATGGCAGAAAGGGATTACCTGATCAGTCAGCCAAAAAGCAATCGGATAGCAGAAATGGATTACACTTGGGGAGAATACAGGCCTTTTAAACCAACAGGGCAGTGTCCAGTGCAAACAGTTCCAGATGATGAAAAGAGATTTAGAAAGTGGTAAATAGAAGGAAATTAGATATGGTAACTGCCGGGGAGAGAAGGTTTGCTTGTATTTTAACAGACAGAGAAAGAAACAGATGAATAGCAACAAGCACCTGGAGAGAGACAGTAAAAGAGAAAAATCTGGAAACAAAGGAGAAGACTAAGAACAAAATCTGCAGGAATCATTGGATTCCTTAACACAAGATAAGACTGCTAAAGGACTTGAAAACCAGCAGGGATCATTGGATTCCTTGAGATGAAAAATTGTTGATGAAACTATTGCAGGACTTCAAAACTTGCAGGAATTATTGGATTCCTGGCACATGAACTAATGGACAATAGATTCCTTTTGGACTATTTCTAGGACTTATGGACATGTATGAATTCCTCATGTTGATTCTTGTTATTTGTTATATCACTTCTAGCCTGTGTTACGTTACTATGTGTTTATGTAATTTATGTAATTATGTGTAATAACTTCCATATTGATGGATTTATGTATATCTGTTTCAAGGTCATGACCACCCTATCTTCTAAATCAAAAGAAAAGAGGAGATGTTAGGATTCTTACAGAGTACTTATGCACTTAGTTCACACCTTTAAAGGAGTTTACACCTTTAAAGGAATTTGCTCATTGGTCCACAAGGAGCTCCCACAACCCCATGGAGTACCCACAAGCCTATTCTCTGGGAGGATATAAGGAGCCAGGATTCAGGGGGGATGGTCAGAATCTGGATTGAGTCAAGGAGAGGACTTCCTGGGAGAACTTCAGGGGACTTCAGAGGAGAGGACTTTGGGAGATTCACAACTAGGATTGACTTCTGGGAAACCCACAATCTCATATTCTTGGAGACAGAGTCAAGATTTCATTCCATTTCAACATTCATGCTGGCTGGAGACACTTGGACAAAAGCTTTTGGGAACCAAAGAGAGAGAGAGGCCTCTAAGAAAGCTAGCCGAGCCCCAAGTTAAGGAGACAATGCTTGAAGGAGAAAATAAAGGATCTGGAGATAAGATTTGGAAAAGAAACAGTAAAGGACTTTAACTCTTGGCTGCATTTTGGGATTATTGAACTGGAACTAAAGCCAAGGCTGCCTCCAGAAGCTCCCCAAAGAAACCTGCTCCCAGAGAACGATTTTACACTCTAAAGAAACAGAATACTACAATTCCCATTTAGAAGTGCCCCTTAACAATTAAATCACAGGTCCAATCTCTATCCTTAAAGAAAGCTCAGAGTTTTGAATTCTAGGGACTGAGAGATCCTACTAAGCAAAGTCATTCTGAAAGCATCTAGGCATGAAACTGGAAGGACTAAAAACAAACAAAAGGAAGAAAAGATCTGCAAAAATATTCTAATATTTTTTTTTTTACCTTCTGGGGAAGTGGAACCTCCCCATTTGAACTGTAATATTACAGTCCCAGTTCTACTTACCAAAAAGCACTAATGTAAAAGTAAAGAAAAGAAAGATTGGAAAAGCAGCACAGTGTACAAATAAAAAAAAATTAAGAAAACATGGTATTGGTGCTGAAAATGGAAAATAAATGGAAGAAAGGATATCAACACTGGTTATAACCATTTCATGGAAACATTTACTCAATATAAATTAATTGTTATAATAAAGAGATTGGTAAACTATTTTTCAGTTATTTTCTACTCTCTGGACTTCATTATTTAGGACATGGGGATAATCTATGTATGCATTAAGGATATCATTGATGAGAGAGTTAGGAAAGAACAAGTTATTTCCAAGTAGTCCATAACAGATCACATCGTTATTGTTTTAGAATTAACTGAAAGATGTGGAGAATAAAAGGTCTCACTGTGTTTATTTTTTTAAAGTGATTCAGTAAAGCAAAATTGTTCTTTAACAAAGTGTCTTCCATGCACATACCAAAATTTTCTTGAAAGAAAAAACAACAAAAAACAAACTTCTGATTATTAATATTAAGGGAAAAGTAAAACAACGAGTGGTTCTCTAATTAGAATGTTCAGTAATAAGGAAGAAAACCAGAACAAGACCTGGTAGAAGAAGGAAGTTTAACTTGGGGTCCAAGAATACTTTTAGGATAAATAAGTTGAGAGAGTGGAGAGAGTCCCCAGCTTGAAATTAATGAAGACATCTTCATGAGTTCAAACCCAGCGATGGGATTTACTGTGTGACCCTGAACAAGTCACTTAACTCTATTTGCCTCAATTCCCTCAACTATAAAAAGAGCTAGAGAAGAAAATAGCCAATATCTTTGCCAAGAAAACCCCAAAGAAATCATGAAGAGTTGGACAAGACTGAAAGCAACTAAACAACTACAATGATGAACACTTTAAAAATATTTTGATAATTATATTTAAATATAATTTGTTTCCTTTATTAACTTATGTATTTTACTTTATGTTGCAAAAGCATTATTTTAAGATGGAGTAAATAAGATTTCACCAAACTGCCAAAATAGTTCACGATAAAAAAAAAAAAATATATATATATATATATATATATATATACATATATATATATATATATATATATATATGTATATAAAGGTTAAGAATCTCTGCTCTAGATGGTGAGGGTCTGTAGATACACTTCTTTGTGAATGACATTGAACTAATTGCATGATGCCTCAGACTACTCAGTCTCCTAGACGAGATTCACACTCAGAATTGGGCCTAACTATCCACACAAGAAGAAAATAACAAAGACTATTATTTGCAGTATGTAGATAACATACAGATCTCACCCATCAATGCATGTGTCTTAGGTATTATAAACAGGCGAGTTAGGCATAGAAGTAAACATGAGAAGGAGATGGAGTTGGATTGCCCTCTCAGAAGCTGCAAAATTCTTTTAATTACCCCAACTTTATCCCTGAAATAAAGGTCCATATATCAGAATACTTCTGGTGGTATAAGGGATAGAGTCCTAGACTCCTCAGAAGACCTAAATTCAAATGCAACCACAAATGTTTGCTAGCTGTGTGATTCTGGAGACATCACGTAACCTCTAGTTACCTCAATTTCCTCTTCGGTGAAATGGGAATAATATATTCTAGAGTTATTGTGAGGATTGTTGAGTTAATAATTGTACAGCACTTGGAACAGTGCCTGGTACATAGTAAATACTATATAAATGTTGGCTATTATAACTGTGAGTCATGGAACTCTACATGGCCTAAGAATTAAAGCTGAAGTTTATCCAGAGATCAATAGAGAAACACTAGTGAGCTCGAACAAGACTTAACACATTGCAAAGCAGGAATTGTGAAGGAGGAGCTGGGTAATAAAGGATACCTCTAAAATCATCCTTTGATATATTAAAAAAAAAGTGTATCATTTAAAGAGATGTAATGAAAATGAGGGAAAACTGATGGACAGTTCACATATTCTGTCAATATCCTCATGGTGTCAAGAAGAATCAAGAAGAAGGTCCTTCAGCACTTTTGTAGGATCAACTATGGTGGAATCTTGGGAAGACAGGCAAGAGTCACTAAAAAAGACATGCCAGGGTTGCAAATGTACATAACTGAAAAGAATACCCATATTAATGAGATCACTGATAGGTTGGAATATTGGAGTATGTGTAAAGACTCTGCTTAGATGCTTTAAAACAGATTATTCTCTGCAGCAGATGTAACACAGACTTAACTTTATTTCTTTTATTTGTTTAGTGGGTACTTTTTTCTAGATAATGCAATAGATTCGTGGGATCTGAATTGCTTGGTTTTACTTTACATTAGGGCTGCCAACTATACACTCTATAAAAGATTGTCCTAGACTTCAGTTTCTTGTACTGTTTTGCAGTGTCAAGATGTGTAAATGGTTCTGTATTTGAGCAGGGCCAGATGATGATAGCACTGAGGTCTTTCTTCACTTCACCTTATGCACTCTGAACTTAAGGCTGTGTTCTCCAAACTGAAACCTGGCAACCTTAATGTACATAGATAGCTGTACAAACACCCAGAACAAACCAAGCCTAATATTTACATGACCTATGAGTCATAGTGTAAATAATGACTTTAGTAGAGTGATAAGAGAGAGTTAGGAAATGGATGGGTAATGGAGGCATTATACCTCTAGCAAGCCTATTTAGGTACCCAGAAAGGCTACATAAGGTTAAGATACTCTATGGGTCCACATCTACTCAAAATTGTAGCTCACAAATCCACACAAATGTGCATACTTTTACTGCTGAGCCAAAGAACGATACAATTAGTTCAAATAAAAGTTATTTAACAAATCAGCTTAGTTGGGGGGAACCATTAATAAAGCACCCCAGCTCCCCTTTTTCTCCCTCTTTCCCCATTCCCCCCAAAATACCCAATCAACCAATATACCTTTCCGGGACACATTCATCTATAAATACACATAAACTATGATAAGAGTGAGAATCATACCATAGGGCATACATGTAGGAAACATGTTTGTCCAGGTAAATTATGGAAGACACACATTAAATATAAATGTCCAGGGCACATGTTCTGAAGGTAACTCATACCTTTGATATCTTGGGGATGTCATTGTACTGTTCTAATCAATCAATCAACAGTTATTTGCCAGGTTCTCTGCCAGGTGCTATCATTACAAAGATAATAGGGAAAACTACCCCTTTGAAGTTTATAGTCTGCTTATAGGAGATGACATTTGCTTTCATATGGATATAAAGATGATCTTATTTATTTTTTTTTTTTTTAGAAAGGGCAATGAACATATGGGACTAGGATTAGGGGATCAATAAAGGCCTTATTAGCAGATGATAAAAAGTGAGCCTTGACTAAAATTTAGGATTTTCCATTTCAGAAGTGAGAAGAGAGTGCATTGGTATGTTGTTTGAATATCTCTGGGCTTTTTTTTTTTCCCCCAGTGGTTCATGCCCTTCTCTCTAACTCTCCCAGTTGAATAATTTAAAGGTTTTCTTAGCCTCAAGGACAGCTCTTTATCCACTATAATACCATGATCCTCCATAAAATTGAATAAGATTGGAACAATATCTATGCCCCTTTCCCTTTTTTTGTAATATCATTAAAAATTCTAGTAATGGTGCTATTGGGGAGCATATTTTTTCACTGCCTAATAACTCACCACTTCTACTTCTTTAAACAGAAAATCTCTTATAACAATAGTTATAATCAAGCAAAACATAATAATTCACTGACTAACTGGGAAGAAACACCAGCTTTTCCACTTTGGAACAGCTAGGTAGAACAGTGGATAGAGTGCCGAGTCTGGAATCAGGAAAACTCATCATCTTGAATTCACTTCTGATCTTAGACAATTACTAGTTGTGTGATTCTAGGCAAGGCATTTAACCCTGTTTGATTCAGTTTCTTCACCTATAAAATGAGCTGGAGAAAGAAATGGCAAACTACTCCAGTATCTTTGTCAAGAAAATCCCAAATGGGATCATGAAGAGATGGACATGACTTAAATGACTGAACAACAAATGGCTAAGAATGTGTCTCATTCTTCACCTCTAGTACACTATTTCTCTACAATTTATGGAATTAATACTCTTTACTATCCTCCTTGAATTGGTTAAGAATCTGTCAAGTTGACCATGTTTCTATAATTTAGGTGATAGAAAGCATATTCTTAAATTCAGATAGCAGCATAAGAAGGGCAAAGAGCACTCTACTGGGGGCCGACCAAAAATTAGGGCTAAAAATTTGGGCTAACATTGCCGATTTCTGGTCCTTGATAATGTTTTCCTTGACACACTTTCAATGAAAACCCCAAGCCCAAGTGATAGGTGACAAAGCTGAAGGGAATATGGAAGAACCAATATCAGTGTTGCTGGGATCAGAGCAGCCAATATATTTAATAGGCTTATAGATTCAGGGATCATGTGACTCATGGTGTTTTCAGTATCCCAGAGGTATTATTCAAAGCAGGTAGATGTGTAGAGGATCTTATTCCCCAAAAGAGGGCACAGGGTGTCAGGTGTTATTTTTGAGTTTCAATTACTGGGGAGAATGTTATTCCAAAGGCAAGCTCACCAATTATGTTGAAAGAGGAACAAAGAATAGGTTTGAAGAACAAGGCATTGGGATGTGGTTTTGGAAAAAGTGTATTGGGCAAGAGCACATTTAGGAAAAAGCATGCCATGATGCTTTGTGCTAAATCTTCCATACTTCAAATAATATGTCACCTTAGAATGCTCAACAGTCATACACAAATGATCTGGCAATATGGAGGTTAGTCTTGCTCAGGTATGATAGCCAAACCTACACACCATGGCTGACTAAAAGTAGAAACAGAGCATATTTTGGCTTGTGCTTTAGAACTTCTAATCCATAATTGCTCAGGATTGCAGAAAATGTACATTCCATGTTATATATAGAGCTCTTATTCTACTTTAACATAACTATCTTTAGTTTTAGTTTCTACTCTGACCTCCATCTCTTCATTGTCCTACCTTACCCCAAACTCAACATATCCCAAACTGGGTTTGTTATAATTTTTTTTGTCCTTGATATAATAATTATTTTTCTTATACATAGCTCTGATCAAATCATTCCTCTACTAAGCAATCTTTTTTTTTAAATAACTTTATTTTCAAAATATCTGCAAATATAATTTTCGACATTCACTCTTGCAAAACTTTACATTCCATATTTTCTCCCTCCCTTCCCCCACTTCCTCCCCTAGACAGCAAGTAATCCAATATATGTTAAACATGCAATTCTGCTATACATATTTCCATATTTATCAAGAAAAATCAGATCAAAAAAGGGAAAAAATGAGAAAGAAAAAAAGCAAACAAATAACAAAAAGGTGAAAACACTATTGTAAGGGTTAAAAGGCTTCTAGGATCAAGGAATGCAGTTCAAGGCATGTGGGAGGACCTGAGGAATGAGAGGTATTAAGGCATAGGCGAGTTCTATGTGGAGGTGGGGCATAGCCCCAAGAGGCAGTATCTGACCTCAGGTACCATGTCTCCCTCCTTAGAGCTTTTAAAGCCTAGCACGTCTCCCTCCCTCTTCTTGGGCCAATCCCATTATGCCAGGTTCCTAGAGTACCTCCCCTTCCTCAGGATCCTGGGGGAGGGTATAAATATATGCTATCTAAGAATAAAGTTCTCTTTCACCTCTGTCTCCTGGTAGTCTGACTCTGTCGGATCTGGGTTGGTGCTTGAAGCCATGCCAGTGACAGCCGGGCATTAAGAGTAGCTCTAAGGAAAGCTACAAGGTTAGGGTAAGGTAGAGTTAAGAGACCCTACACACTATGTTGTGATCCACATTCAGTCTCTACAATCCTGTCTCTGGGTGCAGCTGGCTCTCTCCCATCACAAGTCTATTGGAATTGGCCTGAATCATCTCATTGTTGAAAAGAGCCATGATGATCAACTGTGATCATCATATAATCTTGTTGCCGTGTACAATGTTCTCTTACTTCTACTCACTTCACTCAGCGTCAGTTCATGTCTCTCCAAGCCTTTCTGAAATCATCCTTCTGATCGTTTGTTATAGAACAAAAATATGAATAACATAGATTATTCATATATCATATCTTATTCAGCCATCCCCAACTGATGGGCATCCACTCATCTACTGAGGAATTTTTAGGAACTGTCTATTATTTTTTGAATTTTGAAAGTTTGGCACCTCTCCAGACACAGCAAATACTATTCCTGTATACTCTCTCTGTGCTGCAGACAAAATGAACAATTTTCCGGTCCTCAGACCTACACTACTTTCTCCTACCTTTAAGTCTTTGCTTAGATTCTTCCATGTTACTAAAATGCTTTCATTCCCCATCTTGTCCTATTGAATGCCTATCATCCTTTTATTCTTATTTTTATTATTTTTTGAGACAGAGTCTCCCTATTTGAAGTGCAAGGACCATTCATGGGTCTGATCTCACTACTGATCAGCATGGAATCATTGACCTGCTCTGTTTCAAACTAGGCCTATCTCATCCTTCCTCAAGCAAATTTATCTTCCCTACTTCCTTGTTCTCCACCTTTATTCATGTCAAACATCATGTGGATACTATAGCTCAGAATTCTCAGATCTATAAGCTTCAGCCATTTCAGCAGGTATTGTAGGTGTGGGTCATCATGCACAACCTTATTCTTTTTTTAAAGCCCATGATGCTCCCTCCTTTAGGAAAACTGATCCTCTCTGAATTAGTATTGACCTTCCAATGGCCCTGTTTGTCCCCCTTTTAATGAACCTGCCATATGATTTTACTTAATAAAAGTTATCTAAGATGCAGCTAGATGGCGCAGTGGATAGCGCACCAGCCCTGAAGTCAGGAGGACCCGAGTTCAAATCTTCTCACAGACACTTAACAATTCCTAGCCGTGTGACCCTGGGCAAGTCACTTAAATCCAATTGCCTCAGTTTAAAAAATAAAATAAAATAAAAGTTGTCTAATTTCAGTATCTAAAGGAGCATAAACCCTTTAAACCCTTTTGGGTCTTTGAAGACAGGATCCATATTCACTTTAAATTTTGTATTTCTACCAGTTTTCAGCATAGGGCTCTACACTTAAAAGACATGACATAAATCATCACTGATGAAAGGCAGTTGGCTCAATAAGACTGGGATCAAAGGGAGGGCTTACATGATGATATTGACCAAAAACCCAAATCCCTTCAGTAACTCCTTTCCTAATTTTTACTTCACATAGGAAGCTGTCAGCAGCCAGAATAATTGCAAAGGGATATGAGCCCCTTTTGGGCCAGATGCCTTCTGGAAATAACTCTCTCTGTGTATCTCTATAGCATAGCTGGCCTGCCCAGTTGGAAAAGCTCAAAGAAATTGTAGGATTCTTGAACAGCAAAATGGTGTACCAGTGAACAGCTGTTGGCCAATTGAAAGCTAATTAATCCTTGATTATAAATCATGACTGATCACTAAGGGCCCTCCATCAGAGCAGCTGGGGTTCTAGAATATAGCCAAGAATTCAAAATGGCAACTTTGGAATGGCTCTGAATTGGACATTTTGCTTCTGTTATGTGTTTTTTAATCCTGTCTCCTAAAAGAGCTATGCTTTTGATTGGATATCTCTATAGAATACTGTCACTATATTTGGAGTGCCAGAATAGTCAGAGAAATTAGGCAGAGAGTTTCACTGGAGGTCCTTCAGCCCACTGGGGAGACTTTCTGTGACTAACTGTTGAAAAGACAGAGACTAGAGTTAAATAAGATGGACAGTCAAGGATGGATTATATCCACATAGTTCAAAGGAACTCTTTAATAGATGAAATTACTGATCCATTTGAGGTTTGATTTGTTACCACAGAAAACTAGTGAGTTAGCCTATAGGCAGTTCCTATCAACTCAGTAATATAAAGAAAACTAAAGCTGTATAGCTTTATTTTATTAATTGAATAATAATAATAATAATAAAACATAGCTCATGAGTCTAGAGGGCTTTGAGATTTCCAGTGTTCATTTATCTTACAAAGACTTTGTGAGGGAGGTGACAGACATATATACAGTTTCAGTTACTTCCTATGATCCAGCTTCATTGGTACGGACATTCCCTCCAAAATGAAACCTATCTAGCAGCAGTAGTAGTAGTAGTAGTACTGATAATGATAGCTAGCAATTATATAATATTATAATATATGGAAAGTGCTTTACATATATTATCTCTTTCTACCCTCATAACAATCCTGGGGGTAGGTGATATTAATTATCCCCATTTTACAGATAAGGAAACTAAGGCTGAGAGCAGTCAAATGACTTGCCCAGGGTCACTAATAAATGTCAAAAGGAAAGATTCAAACTCTGATCTGCCCAAAGCTAATTATGCCAACTTAGTGAAAAGTCAAAGAAGTTCTAGAAGCAAAAAGCCAGGTAAAAAATGAAATGTTCTGAATTGGGATCCCTCCTTAAATGGAGGGCCACATCCTCCAATCAGAGGGACAAATGATGCTGATGGGGCAGAATACCATGACTGAAGGGCTCTTGCAGAATGATGAGTTTCCCCAATGATGAGCTTCTTGGAGCATAATGGAAAAGGAAAACAAGTCTCAGGCAATAAGGAAGCTTGGCAAAGCAGAAACTATATTATAAATGTAAATCTGCACTCTGTGGTTTGTTCTTGGAGAGTTGACTTTATCAAAAACCTTTTCTTTTTTTCCCATCTCCCCAAAAATTTGCCTTCAATTATGATAATGTAAACTCCTTGAAGGCAGAGATTGTCTCCTTTTTTGTACTTATATCCACAGTATTTAGCAGAATGTGTGGCATGTAGTAATAAATGCTTATTATTTATTCATTAAAAGAAATAATCAGTGTGCCTGATCCTACTTCAAACAGGCTCTCCTCCAAGAAGCTGCACAGTGTCCACACCTCAGTAAAACCATCTCGACAGACAGGCTAGACCAGGCTCAGGGTTACCAAAAGGCCTCAAATCTGTCAGTGAGTTAGGGGATGTCTATTCCATGCATGTGAAGACATGGGTGGATGAGAGTAGTTTGTTCCAACAGGCCAGGAAGTTGCTGAAGCTGGCCTCTTGGAGGAGCATGGAGAGCTTGGTCTGGCATTAAAGGCACCAAAGTCGTCCACTACATCTGAGGCCATTTCCAACTCTCCTGACTTTTGTCCTGCCACTAAACTTCAGTGACTCTGGAAGAGAGAGTGAGGCTGACAATTTTGTGCAACTCTACCTCACTTTAATCCAGTTTGGGCACAAATCAAGACATCACCCCATGGTATCATTAGACCTGTTTGAAACTGAAGAATAAACGACGACGACCATATACTACCTAGTATAGATGAACTTTAGAAGACGAATTTTATTTCAGCAGATAAATTTTGTGAGTTAAATAATTTTTTTACAACACTGTTGGTACTTTAGAGTTCAAGTCTTGATTACTTCTTTATTGAATTAAGTTTTCTAACTGATCTTCACTTTTTACCCTCCAATTTATTTTCTGTATGTTTCTAAAGCACAGGTCATTTCCCTTAAAAATCTTCTGTGAATTCCCTATTTCCTCTAGGCAGAAATACAAGTATTGAGACTTTGGATTTTCTTTTCCAACCTACATCACACATCAAGTTGTGTCTTCAGAGTGAGAAATACAACATCTTCCACTCTAGATTCTAAGCATACTCCTAATGGATTGACAGTTTCCCCCCCCCCCCCCGCCACCACCACCTCTAATGCTTTGCCTTGAATCCTATCTTGGGGTTTTCTCCCCAGTGTCAACCACAGTGATTGGAATACTAATATAATCTAGACATTAATATCCAATAGCTTTTACAGAGAAATATTTACATAGAAGACATAGTGAGACCAGATGCTCAAACATTCCCTTCAATACCTGGAAGTACAATGGGGTCCAAGTCTCCTCAGTAACCAAAGACCAGTTCTTTTATAATTGTAAAAGATGAACCTCAAAGAAACAAAATAGATGACACAATCTATGGCATTGTGGGCATGATTGTTATAATTGGCTGGAATCAGAGAATGGGGATTATTCATAACCCCAGCATATAACAGCAACCATTTAGAATGCTTGGAATATCTGATATTCAATCTTCATGGATTACATTTAACCTTTATATTAAGTAAGCTTCTCTTAAAAGGAAGTGGTGGATGATTTACAAGAGTGAAATAGGGAAGTGAAATTTCAAACTTCAGGACTTTTTAAACTCATTAAATGAGGGAAAATAGTAACGTGATTAAACCTCATTGAAGTGGAGTAGACCAAATTTCATTATTACAGGGCTTTTGCACAGGTTGCTGTCAATATCAAAAATGCCCTTCTTTCTCTCATCCTAGGCCTCCCTTTGCTCCCTTCAAGTCTCAGTTCAAGTTCCAACAAGAGGCTGTTTCTGATTCTCCCTATTTTTATCATTCTTCCTATCTTTTTTACTCTTTCCCTCCAATAAATTGTTTTGTATTTATCTATGAACATGCAATTTTTTACCCCAGAAAAATTTAAGTTCCTTGAGGGCAGATGTAGTTTTAGATTTGTTTTTGTATTACCAGTATTTGATTTATATCAGGCAGCAAGTTAGTCAACAAACATTTAGTAGGTATTTACTGTAGGTCAGACATACTATGTTCTGGGGTTACAAAGAAAGGTAAAAACAGACCTTAGTCTCAATGAACTCATATTCATATGGGAAAGAAAACATACAAACAACTGTTTACAAACAGAATAAAATAGGCAGAAGATAATTTCAGAGAGAAGATACTACCACATGGGGACAGGGACCTGGAAATGCCTCCTATAAAAGGAGGAATTTGAGCTATCGATAAGGAAAACAGGAAAGCCACTGAGTGAACATGAAAAAGAGAATTCCAGGCATGGGGTGTGGCTAGTGAAAAGTCTAGGAGGCAGGAGATGGGAGTGTTATGTGGGTGAAAAGTAAGGATAAAACAACAGATCATTTGGAGGGGGAGTAAAGTATAAAGGAGGAAAGAACAAGGATGTGAAAGACTGGAAAAAATAGAGGAGTTGATATTTGATCAGAGGAGTAATAGGGAGTTACTGGAGTGTTTAAATATTTTTAAAATTAAATTATTTAATCATTATTTAATAATAATAAGTAAAAATTAAATATTAAAAGGAGTGTGGAGAGTGGTGACATGACTAGTGATTTGCTTCCAAAGATCACTTTGGCAGATGGGTGGGGGATGAATTGAAGTGGGGAGAAACTTGAGACGGGGAGACCAATCAGAGGGCTATTACTGTGGTGTAGTCAGAATTGTGCTGATATCTCAGACTAGAAAAGTTCTCAGAAGTTACACCAAAGAAATGGAAGCTCTGATGAGTTGTATTTCAAGAGCTTGATAGCATATTTTATTTTGCCAATCTGAAATCAGCCCAAATTCAGAAGATCATCACAACACTATTACGGATGTAATTTTTTTGACCAAGAATCACAAAGAACCAGATCTAAGCTGTGAGATGACTACTATCTGTAAGATATTTCTGTTATTAGACAATTTGAGGTGAACAAAAAAGCAAAAATTTGAGGTATTGTTTATTTTTTTTTCATTAAGAGAAAGCAATATGGTATAAAGCAGTCATTGCACTTGGGCTCAGAAGATCTGATTTCATTTAAGTGTTCAGAAGATCTGATTTCATTTAGTGGTTCTCTCATTTACACTATGAGAGGACTAATCATAAGTTGCCTTCCAGCTATAAAAATTATTTTATTTCAAATTAAAAATAAGAAAAATACAGCTTATAACACAACTTTTATTAGAAAAGTTATACATAACACAGCATCAACTATTTTCAAGAACAATATTAAACCTGATAAGCAACAAAAACCAGACTAACAAAATGTGTAACAAGAAAACTAATGACCTTTCTATAATTAAACATTCAAATTATCTACAATGTCGTCTTTTTACAAAGGGGGAATTCCATGGTTTACAGGCACGTCATGTTGAAAATAAAGCTGCAGTAGCAATTTTATACAATTACCTTTCTCAAGAAATTGAATTATTAAAACAGTAATTATGCAGTCTCACAAATTTTTAAAACATTTCACATAATTTTACATTATTGGGTATATATGGACATCTGAGTCTCAAAAGTTAATCTTTTCCACCAAAGTGCCAACATTTATGCCAGAACTTTTAGTGTAATTTTGCCCTAAAAAAAGTTAAGACATGTTTTGATAATCAACATATTCACATAATTTCTGGTTCTATCTGGTCTGTTAACAATAAAGCCTTTATTTATTTATTTATTTTATTTATTTATTATTATTATTATTTTTTTTTTTTGCTTTTTCATTTGTTTTAGTTTTTTAAATTATAGGAAACCAGGTGCAGGATTTTCTCTTGCAAAGCTATTAAAATAAAGGTCCAAACACAGGAGTGTGCAGTATTGGAAAAATAGATCAATACTAAGACTTATAATAAATATCAGAAAAGTCATTACAGTTAACATAGCATCTTCTGCTTAATAAGTAAAAACTTAAGTGGCTTCCCATTAGTCTGCCCCTTTGATATATAAGACATTTTATAGTTTTTTAATCCTTGATTATTTTCATGATTTGAATGTGCCAAATAAGTGGTTCATTATCTGAAAACTTTTTTTTTTTTTTAAAGGCTTGATTTATAGCTTATATTGTAGCTAAAATTCCTCTAATTCTGAAAGAAAATCTGCCATTGCTTATGCTGGAGTCATAAGACTGACTTCAGTGCTCATACAATGAAACTAAATCCTTTGCTTTGATTATACCAAGCCTCCAATGCAATAATAAAAATGATGGTATCTCTACAATGAGCTAGAGTGACATGGATTTGAACTAAATGATTCAGAGAACACTAGGAATGCTCTTAAACAAGTCTGGCCATTTATCTCAGGCAGCTGTTTCTTCAAGTGCTCTACAGAGATGTTAGCGTCCTGCTAAATCATTGCAAGATTTTCTATGTGCTATAAAACCGATTCCTAATGTTGTAGGAACTACTAAATCTATCAAATGCTGGAAAATTTGACCATGGTTTTCAGACAGCTAGAGACCAGAGCAAAAATCCAATTCTGTTCTTTGAAAAGCAGATGTATGTATGTATGTGTATGTTTGTGTTTTTAAATCAAGTACCCTATACATAATAGGTACTTAATAAATGGTTTGAGGTTGGCAGGCTTTCCCAGAGGTTAATTTTTCAAATGCACTGATGGAGAATTAAGATACATCAAATCATGACTTTTCATTGCAACTCAACATCATTACATGCACCAATATTGCACACATCTGCTCTGAACTGTTAAAATCATTATCTGGGTTTTTGGAAAGTATACTCTAGCAGAATACAAACAAAACCCACCCGAGCAGTTTCCCTTAAAAATGAAGATGGTAAATTAAAAATATAAAAAGGGGCAAGAGATACTTTGTACAGACAAAAAAAAAAAAAAAAATCTAAATTTTCTGTAATGGTCTTATGTGCCCTACACATTGGGGGCAATTCATTTGTACTAGTGAAATAAACACTAGCTATAATCCATTGAGACATTCAAATTATATGGAATCTTGGTCCAGGTGTTGCAACGATGTCACTGTAAGGCTCCTCTTGCTTCAGCTCAATAGCCTGCTGCTTTTTAAGTACCAAGAAGCTGTAGAATTTTGCTGCAGCTTGCTTTCTGTTCGTATTTCGGCACAAATCAAGCAAACTAATAGATTCTGCCCCAGTTTTAGCAAGAGCTCTCTGAAAAGCAAATAAAAGACAGATTCGATAATTTTATAATTTATTTTATAATAATAATTTATTTATTATAATTTATAATTTATAAGTTTTTATAATTTGAGATGATATAAGTTTTCTACATTAAGTCTAAGTCAAATAATTATTAAATGAGGAACAGTACCTACAAATCAATTTTGGCCAAACATAATATATTCAGAGTATTCTGAACTCTGTATCAAATTCAAGTTTATGTATTCTCTTGGGTACAATTTGATGGGCATAATCAGGAAAAGATATTCTTTTGGGCACAATCTAATGGGTTTGGGTACAACCAGGAAAAGAAGCTAAATGATGATCAGATTATTCTGTCAAAAGACCTAAACTATTCTCACAAATCTGGTGGACAAAAATTAAGTCAGGCATAATATATCTTAGGATGACTACAAAGATAAGAAATTTGTTTCCTACAAATTCTAGATATGATATACTCACTCGATATATCTGAATTTCTAAGCTAACAGAAGAAGGACATCATTAGCATCTACAAAGGTTTATTTTGAGAAAAAGCCATGCTGCTAGCTAGGGCCTAGAGTTATGAATAAAACCACCTCGTTCCAATTCACTGGGAGAACTTCCCCGTCTTCATTGGGTAGCATAAAATTCAACAAGAGTTTATACACTTTAGTCACAACATTATTGAAGGTGTTAAAATATTCCAAATGTATTTCAAATTTACATTATGCTAAAAAACAGTTTTCACATAATCATGCCTTTTCATTTTTATCATGTAAATTTTGAGGAAGGGGATCATTACTTAAATCAAACATTCCCTTTTATTCTTCTCTAAAAGCAGATCAGTAATACCTGAAGACCATGAAGCATCTGTTGAGTTCTTTTGTTCCATCTTCTTTCTTCTTGATCCTGATCACCCCCTGTAGCATCTTCTTCCTGAAAGGGAGGGGAAAAAAAAAAAAAAATCACAGCCAAATTAAGACTTAATATTACACATCAACTAACCAAGTTGGAAAAACTAGATATCCCAAACTGAATAATTTCTCCCTTCCCCCAAAAAACTATTGCAGCAAAATATTTAGCACAAAGCAGAAGCTTTATGGGTTCAGCATGAAAGATGGCATAGTCCTTTAAAGCACTTCTGGAAACAAGAAAATGGTATACCAAGATGTCTTTTACTCCTTTGTTTCTTTAAAGGCACACTTTTCTTAAGTTTTTATTGCTACAAAGCTTAGATATATTGTTTTTGAGAACACAGAATACTTTGGTGTTTATTCTGTGTTCTCAAGAACAATTATCTAAAAATGTATACTTGGAATAGCTTTGGCTACACCACAATTCTAGGTTAAAAGTATCACAATATTAAAAATAAACGATAAACACTGGAGACCAAAGGACTGTTAAAACTATAACCAAATTTATGGTTATCATAGGAACCTATAAGGCTACTTTACATTTGTCTAGAGGTTTAAAACATTTCACAAACTTCATCACTTTGTTCTATACAATTAGCAGGGCAGATAAACCTCAATTTCTTCATTTATGATATATTTATCTGCCCTGCTACTTGTATAGAACATGATATAAATGATATATTTAATTAATACATCCAGTATAATAATCTTGGGTCTAATGGCTTCAATTCCAATATTCTTTCAACTAGAGTACATTGGGCATCAAGAGTCTAAATATGATTTTAAAAGATACCAAATAAAAACTCTGCTTAAAAAAAGCTAGACTACCCCCTTTGACTGCTGTATAGCTCAATAAATCTAGTTCCAAGAAAAATAATTTTTTTTCTCTTTTATGAAATTCTATCACTACACAGTAGGGAAACTTATTTCACCTTTACCTCTTGCTTTAGTTTGTCAGAAAATACTTATATATATATATATATATATATATAAAAGTATATGTTGTATAAAAGTATATGTTGTTTCTTTGTGGTAACTCATTAAGCACAATGAGCACAATTAGGAAAGGGTAAAGATTAAAAAGGTTTCTGGATAGGCAAGAGAGGTCCAATTACAACAGAAACTTAAGTTCATGGCCTGTTGACTTCGCAGAATTCCTTAGACCAGTAAAATCAAACTCTGGTAACAGAAATGGATCCTTGCAATCACACACTAATTTAGAAAACTTCAAAATGATTTTTGTTAAATAAATAGCCAACACTCAAAATTTTGCAGTGAATTCAATGCCTTTGCCAATTGTATCTATTTTACATTCAATTTTAATAAAGTTAGAAATCTGCCTCAGAACAGTCTGAAAAAAAAAAAAACAGGGAAAATACACTAGAGCAAAAAGATGAACAATTATAAACAGCATTAAGCGAGGAGACAATCATTTTTAAGAAAACAAAATACAGAAAAGAATTCCTAACTCTGGAAACATTTAAGTGTTGGACAAGCACCTCTATACAACAAAACATCAGGAACACTACATCATAGCACATCAACACTAACATTAATTCAGAATTATCAGTTCATAAAACTAGAGTTAGAAGATACCTCATCAAGTCTAATCCTTTTGCTTTATAAAGAGGTTAAGATGACTTGCAAAAGGGCCCACAGTTAATGAAACTTCAGAATGTGAACCAAGTCTGGTTCTAGATCCAATGCCACATTACATCCCTTTATAGAATTATAGGTTTTTAAGAAAAGGTTATTATGGGTCTAGTTTAGGTAGGCACAGAGCAGTACAAAATTCCCACCAAAAGGCAACCAGATAACAGATTTTGGTGTTTAAAAGGAACAATCTCACTTCAGTGGAACACTTCCCCAAGTACTGATTCAATGTTATTTGGGGAAACAGTATCAAAGTTCATAGCTTAACAGATTAAAAATTTCCAATAAAGACCTTCCACGGCCCTCTTGCTAACAATGAGGATTCACAGATGCTCACAAATGTGCCTTAAAGAGTATTTCATTCCATTCCTTCCTCTTCTAGGCTTTACTCTCTTACCTCCCCCAAAATGGGGACCCAACTTTTAAGCTTGAATATACATACACAAGGACTTTCTTATGCAGTAATTTCCTTACATCAAAAAGATACTTTGTATCTTCTTCCTTGTATCAAAATATCTCTTCCAAATGACCACCTTTCAAATGCTTCAAGAAAGCAATTATGCCTCCCTCATACCTGCTTTGGGATAAATATACTCTTAAATTTATTTTAATTTTTTCTCTCAAGGAGTGACAGTAACTTTAGATGTTCTGTATCAGTTAATATAATTTACACATTTAAAACAAAACCATAAAGTCATTAGGAAATAGAATAAAAATGAATTTGCCAATCTTTTTTATTACCTCCTCCTCCTCCTCTTCTTCCTTATCTTTCTCTTTTTCCTTTTCTTTCTCTGGCAAAAGTTCCAGCTCAGGTATTAGCTGACAGATATTTGGAGGCTCTTCTGGAGGAAGTTCTACAGGTGGCATTTCCAGCTGCTGCAACTGTTCAGGCTGGTATTAAAAGAAATGATGAGAAGTAATGTAAATGTAACAGGTTAGTTAAAAATAGATGAAGCATTCAACAGAATACTGGGTTCAAAGAATAAGAGTTCTCAAAAAAAAAAAAAATTAAACTATTAATCTTATGAAAGATTGTTCCAAATCACACATAAGAAAAACACAAATCAACACTGAGTTTCACCTCATAATTACACAGGTGGCAAAAATGAAAGAGGCAAGAATGATTCTAGTTTGGAGGGATCCAGAAATAACAAGCACAAAGTTAGTGGAATTGCAAATGAATTCAACCATTCTGTAAAGCCTTCTGGAAGTTATGCAAAAACAACTAAAATATCCATACCCGTTGACCCATACATCACAAGGCTAGCCATATACTCCAAGGTCAAAGGTAGCAAGGTCTCAAATATACTAAAATAGTCAGAGCAGGACTTTTAGATGACCACTGATTATGGAATTATTGTGATATATTAATATTATATTGATAAGAATTCAAAATACAGGAAGACTAATATGAACTGAGGGGAAATTAAACAAAACTAGAAAAATAACATGCAATTAGAAAAATGTAAGTGAAAAAAACAGATGTAAAACTGAATGCTATGTTAAGACTAAATTTGTTCCAGGAAAACAGAAAAGTAGGGAGACTTGGGATATGAAATATATATATCCTGTTAGATGTGGCTTCTGCATTGCTTTGTTTTGCTCAACTGGTTGTTAATCTAGAATTTTTAACAAATGAAACTAATATTTAAATAAAAATATTTAAATAAACATCTGTAAAAATAATAGAAGGTCAAATTTTCTTACTTTTCCCTTCAAACCTAAGTCTACAAAATAATGATTTTAATATGAATACCTTTTTCCTTAAAGGCAAATTCAGAAGAAAAAAGTTCCAAGTAAAAATTCTGCCAGCTGCTTTAAAAATCATTAAGAAAAAAAGGCAGTTTTTCAGACACACAAAAATTTATATGGCAAATATTTTAACATAGGTTCAAAACAATGCCATGACCAAAACACTATGTCCAACTAAATGGCACATTACTGTTAGTGATAAGAATGAAAAATTGTCTTATACTATTACAATGTTTTAAATAATTGAAAAGTTGGGAAAAGCCCAAGAATAAAGTGAATAGTAGAGGCAACTAATACTATATGTGCTCATATTTGCAAACCACGTTCCTCGTAACAAATAAGTTGGTAGTAGCTCAAAAGAGCTTTTTAGTAGAGCCATCAAAAAATTTTAAAGAATGGAGTGACCCACTTTCAGGGTTAGTCTTAATTTCTTCTCTCAGCTTTAGCATCTTCTGTTAAAAATACTTATGTTATAGAAGAATAGTATTCTGAAGAAAAATTCAAGAAGCTATGTTTTAATCCAAATTTAAACTGGGACAATGCAGAACCTGCTTTTATTACAACTCCTGACCACCAGGCGGCACAGAACAGTGGTTCTTATATAATCAAAATAAATCTGAAAGACCATTTCTCTATACAGGCTAGGCAAAAAAGGCCTCTTGCTACTAGAGAGTCTTCTGCTAATAAATTCCATTATCATAAGCTATTGTTAGGGGGATCAAAAAATGAAAAAGAAGAAGGTAGACTTTTAGCACACATCATTTCCAGCTCCTTAAGCTGGGTAAACAATAGCATCCTGGAAATTGCTAACTCCTCAAAGCATACTCTATCTTCAGTAATACAAAGAAACAGCTACACAAACTCCTCAAAGCATACTCTATCTTCAGTAATACAAAGAAACAGCTACACAAAATTTAGGGTAATTTATGAGAGACCACAGATATCGCCAATCCTCAATACCTATATAAGAACCAAGCAAAATGAAGAGGAAGCTCTGTTTTAGGTCTATTAAATGCCTCACTTCATCTGTATGGTTTTCCACATAGTCTTTTAGTTTGGGGAACAATCTCTGCTAAGGATCAGGGACTTCAGATCTGGAGAATCAGGAGTAGAACTGATGAGAATAGGTAAAGAAAAAAAATCCACATTTGATCATAAAAGCCCCAAAGAAATAGGATACACCTCAGATTTTTGAAAGGACCTAGGTTTGCATCAGTTTAGAGGAACCTTTTATAGGGATAATTCTTTCACCAATGCAACATAAGTCTGAGGTATCACTGAAAAATCAAATGACTCTCCCCAGGATCACACAAACATTATGTACAAGTAAACTTTGTAGATCTTCCCAACTCAAAGGTCGGCACTTTATCCATTATGTCATGTTCTTTCTCTTAAATTTTGTTCTTTTATTTCTTTCCTTTGTCAACAATACTTATACTACGCGATATCCAACATGCCTCTCCTAACAGAGACTAACCATATTCAAATTATCAAAGAGGTAGTGTAGAAAGAAAAGCCAAAATCTTTTTGCTATACACAGGACATTTTCTTACAGGTAACACGGGTTCTGGCTCAACTTGCTGTGCCTTTCGTTTTACTCCTGTCTGAGGTGGTGGAGGCGGCATGACAGATTCATCCAAATTGGTTCTGCTGCCTTCCATGATTGATTCCTGTAGGTGGCTTGGCTCTTCTATAATAGGTTCATCTGCAAGCCATCACATAAAGATTAGAAATGATAAAAACTTGAGAGGCCTAATTCAATATTATTTCGTTACCAACATGAAGCTATTTCAAGGCTGAAAATGTTCTATTTTATGCTATTACAGAAAATCACTATACTGTTTCATCTAAAGCTAGTACTCTCCCCTCCTTTATAAAATTTGACTTTTGTGAAACATATATGGCCTGCAAAGCAAATATTTTTTCTCTTTCTATTCTTACTTATTCAAAGAAATTTCATTCTACAGTCAGCTTATATTCAGACTAATACAGTAATTACCCATGCATTTCAAACCTAAATAACTACATTACAAACCAATAACATCATGTTGCTGCTGTTGCTGTTGTTGTTGCTGTTGCTCCTCTCTGGGTACCTCTGGATTTTCAAAATCTTTGAGGAATTCATCCAAATTATCTGCTTCTCCACCTTTCCTCCTTTTCCTAAGATCTTCTGGCACAAGAGGTGTGAGACAACGAGTAAAGAGCTAAAAAAGATGTACATTAAGCATAAACAACTTGTTCTACATCATACCTCATATATCCTGTAATAGTCCTCAATTCCAACAAAAGTTTTCAAGTGATTATCCAAGAAAAATATACTTTTCTCTTGTAACCTTCAAACAGATAACTCTGTATACATACTAATTATTTAAAATGATAGAATACATTAGGGCCAACAATTAGGAAATGACTAAATGCACACCAAAAATACAATAGTAACCCATAAAAAATGACTAATGTAATGAATACAAACATATGGAAAAAAGAAGAAACAGTATTAAATCAAGAGAATATGAATAATTACACATTGATTACAAATTAAAAAAAAATAACAAAGGCAAGAAAGATCACAGATTGGGATTAAATACCCTAGAATAACTATTATGTATTCTATTTTGTTTTTTTAACATCACATTGATTTTCTTTCTTTTTTTTTCTGAGGCTGGGGTTAAGTGACTTACCCAGGGTCACACAGCTAGGAAGTGTTAAGTGTCTGAGACCAGATTTGAATTCAGGTCCCCCTGAATTCAAGAATGGTGCTCTATCCACTGCACCACCTAGCTGCCCCCCCTATTCTATTTTGTTTTAACACTACACAATCAAAACACAAATAGCTATGAGTTTTAATTGGAGATTTACTCCAGGTTTTTTTTTTTTTTTTTTAGCCTTTTTGAGTATCATGTATGATTTAAACAAAAAGTATTTGCAAATATCTAAATTATTACTAAAACAATAACAATGTAATGATTCTAAACCAAAGCAAAAAATAACAAAATAAATTTTTAAAAAAGCCTAAGCATATTTTAAAACAATGTCTGGCCATTCTAATAAGGAAACTTTTTGTCAAATTTATTGTTTTTTGGACAATGCCAAAACATACTAGTGGAATGAAATGGAACAAGTATCAATGTCAAGTGCTGTGTTAAGCATTTTACAAATTTGGTCCTTACAATAACCTTGTGAGACAGAGATGCTATTACATTCTCCATTACACTGAGAAACTGAGACTAACAGAGGTTAAATGACTCTCTCAGGATCACACAGCTATTAAATATCTGAGGTGTGTTTTAAATTCAAATCTTCCTGAAGTCTAGTATTTTATCCATAGCTCTATTAGCTGCTTCTGGTCACCCAAAGACAATCAAAATCATTTGACAGATTCAAATATTACCTTCAGTAGTCTATTGTTCCATAAAGGCTGAGCAGGCAAAGAGAAAAGTTTTTCTACTCCTCCAGTCTCTTTCCACATCATCAATTTTTTGGTGGGTGGAGCCAGGTCCAAAGTAGTGACAATATCGGAGTAATCACTTAGCTGGGCTCTAATTGTTTTGCTGTCCAGCTCTTTTACGCTGTCAACAATCAGCTTCCTCTTTCTTTTGGCTTTTGTCTCCTTGACTAAATTGACAAAAAAGAATGTTATGTTGAAACAAATTCAGAGGCAAAATGTAGATACTAAAACAGAATGAAGTAGTTATAATTTATTCTGCATATATAGTTTGAAGTACTTTGAATATTACTAATATTAGAAAATTCAAAGATGAAATTGGGTACAAATAATGAAAAGTTTTTACAAACAATATAATTACAGCATTTGTGGATGGAAGTCACCTTAGAAATCAACTAATCCCAATTTTTCATTTTACCTATGAGGAAACTAAGCCCAGAAATGATGACATGCTCAAAGCCACATGACTAATCAAGCAGAGAGACCATCCAAACCAAGCTCCTGTTGCCAAAAGTGCATTTTCCACAATGGCACTATAAAACAGAATTTATTTGGTGGTTCTACACAATAATTTGTTCAAAATAATGAAACTGAAGTATTAAGATTCCTCAAGAGCCAAATAAAATAGTAAATTACATTCAGGGAAGGTTTTGTGTTGCATGTATTTTGTTTGCAAATGCAGTACACTTCTGTGGATTTTCAGTTAACCAAAACAGCAAGAATATCCTGCTTTTGTCAGTATGTGTGTGCCCTGGACAAGACATGTATTTAATTTCTCTGGGCTTCAGTTTTCCTAGAGATACAACAAAAGTATTGTTATATCAGAAGATCAAGTTCCCTAGCCTATAACCTTACAATCCATTCTTCAATCACTGTAGGCAGTTTACTGCAATTTCATCGCAAATCTTGTTTGAAAGCCATTTTCTTGCTTTTCAAATATTTAGATTAATGGCCTCATTTTATGCACAAAACAAATTCTTTACTCTTGATAATCCAAGATCATCTTGTGACTAGCAGTGCCTTACCAATTAAATTAACATGTTACTAAAATAAAATTTTAGAAATTTGATTACAACTACTGATTAGAGAAATGCAATTCTCTAAAGACAACTCTGAGATACCACTACACATGACAGGAACAAATAATGATGAATGTTGGAGGGGATGTGGGAAAACTGGGACAGTAATACATTGTTGGTAGAGTTGTGAAAGAATCCGGCCATTTTGGAGAGCAATTTGGAACTATGCCCAAAAAGTTATCAAACTGTGTATACCCCCTTTGATCCAACAGTGCTACTACTGGGCTTATACCCCAAAGAAATACTAAAGAGGGGAAAGGGACCTGTATGTGCCAAAATGTTTGTGGCAGCTCTTTTCGTAGTGGCTAGAAACTGGAAAATGAATGGATGTCCATCAACTGGAGAATGGTTGGGTAAATTATGGTATATGAATGTTATGGAATATTATTGCTCTGTAAGAAATGACCAACAGGATGAATTCAGAAAGGTTTGGAGAGACTTACACGAACTGATGCTGAGTGAAATGAGCAGAACCAGAAGATCACTATACACTTCAACAACAATACTGTATGAGGACGTATTCTGATGGAAGTGGTTATCTTCAACATAAAGAAGATCCAATTCACTTCCAGTTGATCAATGATGGACAGAAACAACTACACCCAGAGAAGGAACACTGGGAATTGAATGTAAACTGTTAGCACTACTGTCTATCTACCCAGGTTACTTATACCTTCGGAAGCTAATAATTAATGTGCAACAAGAAAACGATATTTACACACATATATTGTATCTAGGTTATACTGTAACACATGTAAAATGTATGGGATTGCCTGTCATCTAGGGGAGAGAGTAGAGGGAGGGAGGGGAAAATTTGGAAAAATGAATACAAGGGATAATGTTATAAAAAAAAATTACTCATGCATATATACTGTCAAAATATTATAATTATTATAAGAAAAAAAAAAAGAAATTTGATTACAAAAACTACAGCAGTCTCGCTGTGAATTCACAAAAACAAAAACCAAAACCACAAAAAGAAAATTGAGCTTTAATTTATACCTGCATTATTTTCATAGGAAAAAAAAGATTCATGAATGGGGATTTCTGAGTTATCTATAAATACAAATCTTCTCCTTAGAGCTAGAACCTAGATATAACCAAGAAGTGTCATTTCAACAGTCTTAAGGTAATCTTTACATAGGTTCTTGACAGCCATTCATAAGCACTTATTTCCATTACTGTGTGTAGAAATTATAGGAATAAAATAATAACTTCTGAAAAGTATCTGTAGGCCTAAACAGAGAGGGTTGTTGAAGTCATTTTAATCATTCCTGACTCTTCATCATACAACAATAGTTTACCATTTTTTTCTCTGACCCACTATACAGATGAGGAAAACTGAGGCCAACAAGGCTACGCAACCAAGGTTAAATTTAGATTCAATGATATCTGTAGCTATCCAGAGAGCTTTTTACTCTATAGTTATTGATATTTTTTGCACCTTTTTAATTCATGCTGGAATGTGCAAGAGCAAGAAGCTTCTTCCTAAGTTTAACCTTTCCTTTCTTTCCTATTCTTTTTACTCTAGTTCCACTCTTCTAAAGACACTTGGCAATTTTTGGTTTTGGAATTAATATCCGGTATTTAAGTGATGGCAAAAAAAAGGCAATGATTCCTAGGGGGTAGAATGGGGATGGGAATAGTTACTCACCCACCAATAAGAACCACTTTTTTAGTTAACTTGCCTTTTTGACCAACTGTTTCCAGTTCCCTCAAACTAGAACGGGAAGCATTTACTTTTCTACCAACATAAAGAAACTACTGGTAAGGTAGAAAATTTTTACATCTCCCACAAATATCTAGCCTAATTAGTTTATGTTAAAAGGTTAATTGTACTGAGACAAATTAATATCTAGAACGACAAATCCCAAAACAGCTTATTTTGGATTACTCATTTTAATTCTGACATGAAACAATGCTTTAAAATTTCTCTGTTGTACAATTTTAAAAAAATTGTCATACATTTGTATGCCCCTTTCAATTTTTACAAGCATTTTATCACCAATTTTCTTACCATCCTTTGTACTTATATTTGTAACATTCATTTCTTTTAGAGCTTTACTTAGCACTGCATTATTTACCACCTTCCTTAAGATACAAATCTAATATGCTCTTTAAAAAATATTCATTTCCATAAAAGTAACTGCTAGGTTATTGTAACACGGGATTGCCTGTCATCTAGGGGAGGGAGGGGAAAATTTGGAAAAATGAATACAAGGGATAATGTTATAAAAAAAAAAAATTACTCAAATTTAAATTTAACCTCTTTCAAGAAAATCTTGCTTCTCTAATAAAATTAGATATTCCAGGGTCAGGGACAGTGTGTTATACTTTGTATGCATCACAATGTTAGCACAAAGTATACACCCAAATGAGAAATAAGGATTTAAGGTCTCATAGTGGCAAGTTAGATTAGTACACCCAGGGTCTCTTGACTTCTATTCTATGCTACCAAGACTCCTATATTCATTAACATTATCTAAAATTTCCATCATCTAGAATAGTCAAAATGTATTTTATTTACTCACCAGTGATGTCAATAGGCTCCAAAGCAAAAGCTTCCTCTTCATTTGGAACAAGTGTTGTTTGATCAGTCATAGTTGGTAATGGTTCAACAGGGTCTACTGAATCTGGACTATCTGGTCCACCCACTTTTAAAAACAAAAACAAAGACACACACAGTTATTTCCACCAAAAATCCCAAAGCCAATATCACTTGGAATTTCCCTATGAAATATAAATTTCTTTAAGACAATCAACTCTCAGAATCCAACTATACATAATCCTTTCCTCTCAATTCCTTTACCCCTCTTTAAAAATGAATCCTGGCATGAAAGGAGTGGGGGGGAGGGGAGGGAGAGAGAGGAAATACATTCAAAAAGTAGCATGCTTACTTGATACATTGTCATCATCATCCATATCATCATGCGCAGGCTGCTCTGGCATCATGACCCCTCCTTCAGAGAGGGCAGGTGGATCATCAAATATGCCTCCATCATTATTACTTATTAGTTTGTCATCTGAAAATAGTGAAAAAAATTAAACTATAATGTCAAAGTGAAGTTGAATTCACAACCACCCAACTCTTAATACAAAATGGAAAATTCCTTAAATAACTTATACTTGATATAAATTTCCTAACTTGGTACAACTAAAAATGTTAATTGTAATCTGAAGAACTAAATTGAAATCATCTTTTTGAACATACCCAGTATACCACCATCATTTCCCTCTCCAAAATTGTCATCCTTGTATTGGTCTTCATATTCTAGGTGGTTGATTTTTTCATTCAGGTGGCTGGTACTTTGTTCAGGTTCCAATAAAAGGTTAGAAGCACTAGTGCTCACTAACATGTCATCATCTTCAAATGCACTACCTTCACGCATCATTTCACGATCATCCATCCCAAAGTCACCTAAGAAAGAATTTAAATATACATTCACTAAAAAAGTATTTTATATGGATAAAAAAATTACACTTAATACAAAACATGTGTGTATACATGTTATATAATATATTATAATTTTGCAAAGAAATACATATGCACCCAAATTTTATAGTTATGTTTTACAATACTATGACTACCAAGACCACCGACTTGTTTAGAAGCAGTTAAAAGAGAACTTTTCAGAACTTTCTTTTTAGCGAATGTTAGATCTAACATGTGGTTTAGCAAAGAGAAATTCAGACAAGGTAAATAAGATGAACTAAGACTATACACATATAGTGTCTAATATTATGCACAGAGAATGAAATACAATATTTCTTTGATGAAAAGGTATTACTTGATACTTTTATTTAGTATGATATCATTTGAGTAAGCATAATTCTTACTAAAATATCTAATAAGATATATCTGAACGGGGACCTAACAAATATGAATCAATCAGAAATCTGCAGGGATAGAATTAAATGAGAACCCAGAGAACAATTTATATAACAATATTGTAAAGAAAAACAAAATTTGAATGAGTTAAGAACTATGAGCAATAATACTATGAGCAATATAATGACCAATCACAATGGTAGGCTCAGAATAGACATTTTTAGAGGGACACAGTCAATGTAGGAATTTGTTTTGCCTTACTATACAAATGTGTAAAAAAAGATTTTGTTTGGCTTTCTCAATGGGTTGAAAAAAAAAAAAATCCATATAGAATCAATTGCCCTTCCCAGCACCATCATATCCATTTACCTTAACCAACCCCCCAAACCTCTAACTCATTAGAAGTTATGGATCATGTTTCTTTCACTTTTTTTGTTTTTAAGTTTTTTTAAAATTATTACCAAAGTCATTTTCCTGGAGGATACTGATGTTTCCAACTTCTTCTCTCATTGTAATCTCTTCCACTCTACTCTGGTTAAGGCTGAACTGCTGAGCCACATCAATGTCACTTTAAAGAAAGAGAAAGTAGAAACTGCTTAAGACTTTTTCAAAATAGTACACTGAGCTAATATATTAACCACTTCAACAAATATTTCTGTGTTATGGAGAAAAAATGCCAAGGCTCAAGCAAGACCAAGAATATGTACAAACAGAACTGATAGGCTCTTATCATTTGAACCAACTTGTATCAATAAGCAGCAAAATTTGCCAGATCTGATGAACTAGTAGCAAAGTTCCATCGGGGAGAATATAATAAAATGCTAGCAACTTCAAGAAGTAACTACAGCAACACGACACCACTGTAGAACTTATAATAAAATATCTTATATAGGTATTAAAGAACAAAATAGTGGTAAGAAAAAACATCACTGAATTTAAATTATTTATTTTGTTGGTCAAAATTGTTTTGGAGCTTGCTTTGAGGAAAGAACAAAAATGATCTTGATAAGCCAAGGTCACTATATCCAAATAAACTTTCCAAGGGAAGTATAAGCCAGGTTCAGCTTGGTACATCTGTCTTCAATTCCTAGTCAAATACTATGACATATTATTAAGGAATGACTTGAGACCATGTAGAAAGCAAAGTGATTAAAGAGTCAGAACAAACTAATCTCTTATTTCCTTTTTTAATAGGACTACTGGCAAATTGGTAAGTTTTCTATAGAGACAACATATGTAGATGTCAGCAAAGCAAAGAGACAAAACCTTGCATGTCGTTACTCTTATAAACAAAATGGAAAGATATGAGTTAGATAACTGTGTCCAAAAAACAATCAATGATAGATTGAAGATCCTTAGCCTTGTAATGTTTAAAATTTCCTTTACATAATTGTAAAGGTACAATGAGAGACTCCCCTTCATTGGCGTTCTTTAGGAGAGATTAAATAACCACTTATTGGAAGGAATACATAGTTATGGTGGTATGAAATTCTTTCCAAGTTGAGATTCTGTGCTTCTCACCCAGGACAGAAAACAGTATGTATGTATGTATGTATATATGTGTATGTGTGTGTGTGTGCGCGCAGAATGTATTATTAGTATTATAAGTATTTAGAATGTTAAAGCCCAGAATAAGCTGAATCTTGCAATGAAAAGTCAGACCAAATAAAAAGGTATAAAAGCTTGTGAGCATGTTAGAGCAAGTACTGGTTCACCAAATAGCAGGTCTTATTAGCCCAATCTCATTTTCTTTGACAATTTCAAAACTGTCAGTTAACTGAATAACCTAAGAGAATTTCAGTGGGTTCACTTCAATTTCAGTAAGGCATTATGTCAACAATGAGAGAACTAAGGAAAAGATGAAATGATTATAAACTTGGGATGGTAGTCTAAACAAGCAGAATCAAAACTATATTTGACCCAGAGGAAAAAATGATGTCTCTAGTAGAGCATCCTAAAGTATAGTTTATTTAACATTAATAACAAATAACTTGAACATACTTGTAGCACATTTATAAAATTCATAAATGACATAAAGCTGGGAAGGACAGTCAATAATCTGAAAAGTAGATTCAGCATAATCCAAAAGATTACAATTAATCTTTGGCTGCACACTATCTAGAATGAAGGCTATAGTCCCATTGTACTCAAGACAGCTGAGAATCTATTATAGATACTATTTTAGGATATACTCCTGTTAAGATGGAGTACAACCAGAGGAGGGGAACCAGTATGTAAGGAAATGGAAATTATCATGTAAAAGACCAAAGTATCAGGGATGTTCAGTCAAAAGACTGGGGATGGGGAAGGTTAGACTGGGGAGCTGGAAAATGGATAGGAGAGAAAAGGAGAATGTATGATACCTTTAAATAGTTGAAGACTGATACCATGTAAAAGGAGGATATAATTTGCTTAGTTCTATCTTAGAGGGTAGAATTGAGACAGGCAAATTTGGTTAGTAAAACAAACTTTCTATTAGATGCATTCAAAAGTGGAGTGAAGTTATTTTGAAAGATTAAGTGCTACATGATTAGTGATATCCAAAAATGGAGGTTGATTAAGGGAAGCTGTAGAATTTCTGTTAAAGAATAGGTTGGCCTCAGTGACTTTGAATGTCTTCTTAACTCAGATTTTCTATGATAATCTATCCAGAACTTATACGTTTTTTTAAGTCTAATCATGCTATAACAAAACTAGAATGAAGCTGAAGTTCCATTTCCTAAATTAGTCTGGCATATCTCAAGCTAGGGGAAAATTTCTAACAATTTCCCTCTTTTATTTACTCATATCAAACGGCTTTAGGAAATGAAATGAAACATGAAAAGAAATGCATACTTTAGTTTCTAGTAAGACTGCTTCCATAAAAACTGTATTCATGTGCTTATAGAAAATTTTCATTTATAAAGATGACTTAACCTCCACTGAATCATCAGAACTAGCATAACCCTTGTGGTATGCCATTTAGCCTATCCTATGCCAGCTAATATAAAACAGTGGTCCTACAAACCAAAGTGATTAACAGTAAAATCACAGCATGTGCACCTCTAAGATAATGGCTGTATAAAAAACAATGCCAAGATTTTCATTCAGCTAAAAGATAGTATTGGAATGTACCACTTTACATATTTAGTAGGCAAAGCCAATAATAAATAATAACAATCATACTCTAAATCAGGCAGTGGCTGATCAAAGTCATGGAATTCCTCAGGTAAGGTGATTGCATTGTAAGCAGCTTCCCGATTTTCTTCAGGCAAATCAACAACACCTAAAAAAAGACAAAGTCCAGTTAGGAAGTAGATTACTACTTAATTTCTAGAAAACAAAAGATGAAGGCAGTGAAATTTCCTGGACAAAATAATATAAAATATCTTGCTATATATATGGTACTTTTAAGTTAAGACAGATATTCTTTAAAAGCTGCTGGAGGCATAAAAAAAGTTAAAATTGTCTTCTCCAGGATCAAATAGTCACTATGCATAAAGAGATAAGACACAAAACTAGATTTTCTGGACTCTATGGATGCATGTCACATGTTAGGAGATGTGAATTTAGGGCAAGCATTTTAGCATTTCAATAATTACCTTTTGAAGTAAAAATCAATTGTGCAAAACTTTATAACTAAAAACTGCAAACCACCAACCAAATTAACCAAAGCTATGCCAAATAATTCATGGGTCATGAATAAAGTAACAGCAAAGTACAATTACCTTTGAACAGTATGACAAGAAACATTTCTTTGCTCTAAGGAGTTCTCAGAATCAAGACTAAAAAACAACAGTTTTGGATGTTGATAAAGGACAAATTATCTTAGCCTTTAAAAAAGGAGTTCTTAAAAACTTTTTTAAAAATGAGTTACAGCTTTTTTTTTTGGACAACTACATTGTGGTGTAACTGGCTTCCTTTATAAGTAATTGTACACATTCTATTTTATGCATTTAAAAACATGACTTTGAAATGGGATATATTGACTTCACCAGACCACCAAAGGGCTCCACATGACATAGAAATACTTTAGAAAGTTTCTTCCTATTAACTATATAACATTATTTTAAAAAATCTGCACTTAGAGAGTATAATGGTTAATCAGATTTATAATTTTAAAATGATTTCTAAAAGATGACCATCAAAATCTGTTTTTCAAATACTGTTTTATTATTATGAATAGTTTAGAATATCATGTACAGCAACCAATACAAAAGTAGAGAAAACAGTAAGCAAAGTAGGATAGAAGAAAGCTTGATAGTACCTGGCCGAAATGCCATCTTTATCTTAATAAAAGCTTCATTACAGTCTGCAAGAAGATATTTTGCTTTCCTGTGATAGATTCGAACTACTCCCAATAAGAGATGTCCTGAGGTTCGAAGTGCCATCTTTACCTACAAATAAAATATTATTTATCTGTTATAAAATCAATTGCATAGAATAGGTCAACATACAAAACAAAAATGAACAGGAAAACTGGCTTCATTTAATAAATTTTTCTATTCAAAGTCCAAATGAGATATTTATTGTAAGGTTTATTTATAGCTAGATGTTACAATGACTTTTTTTTTTTCTAAAGCAAGATTTTAGTGTAATTTTAGCTTTGCTTTTATGATACACTATTAAGAGATACCAATGATTAATTAGCTAAGTGAAGTCTACTTTATATAAATGCAAAAAAGTTGGAGTGGCTTATACCAAAAAAGCCAAACAACCTTCATCCCCAACAGTTTTTCTTCATTTATAATAACCAAAAGCTTTATTTGGAAAAGCATACATGATTAAAAAGTAAAGACCATTCCATTCATCACCTATACAATTTTATCATATAGTGGGAACTGACAACTATAAAAAGCAGTCCACCTAAGTTTTTAATTTCTTTTCTTTGAGTAGTAGGTAGGATAGGTGTTGCTAAATATATAATTCCCAAACATAGGAATCTGACATCCAATATAAAAGTATTGCTATGATAAGGAAGGGTAGAATGGCAGGAGCTATCTTCACTGACCAATGTTTTAAACAAATTAATGAAGAATTCACCATAATAAGAACCTACATAAGTCATGAAGAATCATTCAAGTAAGTCAATTTTTAGTAAAATATTATATTCTACTCTAGTCTAATGTGAACTTTAAAATAGAATTAATTTATGTCCAATTTCAGATGTATTTTAAAGTCAGAAGGTGCCTTAAGCTTCAATTAATTAAATAATTACTTTAATAGATTTCAAAAAAGGGACTAAATTTTATATGTATGGATCACCAACAAACATTCTCTCCTTTGACTCTAAAGAAGTACACACTGTCCTACTGCGGCAAATCAACATGTAGTTTTTAAAAATAACATTTATTTGTCAAAATATTTGACACCCCCCCTAAAATCTCCCAAATAAAAGCTAAATTTTATATACAAATTTAACATCTTCTGATCTGCCACTAACTTAAATTGTATATTTCAATGAAGCTTTTCTAATCATTTCCACTTTACCTCATCCTCTTCATCTCTTTCTCTTTCAGCTATTCTCTATGTCCATAAAATTGCCTTTGGATTACAGGCATAATTCCCAACAAACACTGCCTCAGTCAATGCAATTTTGCTAATATACTATTATCACTAATCAGTCAGTAAGCATTAAATGTATACTATATGCCAGGCACTGTGCAAGGCTTTAGGGATATCAAACTGATACCAAATCTTACTAAAACATTACTTATCTGTTCTTTTACAAAAAGCTAAAGTTCCTCATCAAAAATTGTCCTCAGTAAAATAGTTTCACAGCATTTGCTTGCCTCATTTACTCTATTGGACCAAAAAAGTATTCTATTTTTAACCTCCTTTAAGCATAGGTTAGTTCAGTACAATGAGTTCTACAAATGATCAAACCTAGTACTCACTATAGAAAGCATATTAGATCTCAGATAAACAAGTCAGCCAACTTTAAATTGACAACCATTTAAAACATGGTAGCAAATCATTTAATTTAATTTCTGTAGGCCTCAGTTTCTTCTATAAAGATAGGTAGCTGGACTAGATAAACTTTCAATTATACTCAGTAAAGGATAGATCGGGACATAACAAGAGTTTTCTGTGGTCTACAAGATAGTGACAATTCAAAAAGCATTACTCCAAGAGGGATGCAATCAATTATTGTCAAGAGAAAGACAAATTGTAGTAGACAGCAACTTAATGATGAAGAATTGTACCTATATGTGAGAAAAGTGTGTTGTCTTCCTTGGGCATGTAGCTAAAGTAGTAAAGATGAAAAGCTGTCTGGAACTGGTCATATCTAATAATCATCACTCAATTTTGGTGATTCACAAAAGAACGTGGAAATGCTTTACATGGATGATTATAAATCAGTGGAGAGGAAACTAAAGGACTTGTGATTGAAAAAAGGAGTGAAGAATGATACTGAAGAATGTGATAATGATCTAAAATAAACAAATGATGGGCCAAGGATATAGTGTATCTATAACATTGGTCTAGAGACTTGATCTGATGAAGGTTACCTTATTAAAAAATGAAAAGTTGAAAAAAGTTCTTTGATACAGTTGTTAAAACTGTAGCTTATTTTTTTAGAATACAAATGCTGCTGCTTAAGAGCTTATAGTCTTAATGAAGGAGATAACATATAAATATAGAGGTAATCTCGGCAAGAAAGCAAGAAGGAAGTATTGGCAAATGTTTAAAAATATACACACATGTGAAAAAACATGACCCATTAAATTTAATCTACATTATTTATATTTTCCTAAGTACAATCAGTAAAACTGATTTTGCAGATTTCTGCAATGCTGATATTGAAAATTTAACAACCAGTTCTCAAAAGCCAGTATAAGTTAGCACTAACATATCAGTAGAAGGCAGCACACTAAGAGTAAAAAGACCAGGAACGGCTAGTTCAAAAGGTGGGAAGAAAAAGGTTCAAAGCAGTAGGGACAGCCAATTAAAATATCTGGAACTGGGAGATGGGAGTGCTTTATTCAAGAGACTGCAAAGAGCAGATGGTAAGAGTATTTGTGAGATAGAAGAAAAAAAGAAAGGATAGGAGAGGCTAGATTCTGAAGGGCTTTGCCACATTCGAGAAGGGAGAGAGAAAAGCCACGTCAACAGAGAAAAGGGGGCACAGAAAAAGTAGAAACAACAGGGCTTGGCAAATGACTATATATGAGGGGGTAAGAAATATTGTATGGTGGTGTCTGCCACAAGCAACAGGGAAATTGGGAAGAGAAGAAGGTTTGGGGGAAAAGATGGAGAGTTCAGTTTTGGACATATTGGATTTAAGATGTTCAAAAGGTAGCTGGAGATCAGGAGAGAGATTAGGCCTGAGATCTGAGAATCATCCACAGAGATGAAAACTGAATCCATGACATCTGAAACAATACATGAAGAGAAAACAAGTCCAGCACAAGACACTTATTTTAAAGGTTCAATCTGGTAGCATTATAGGTGGAATTTCATGAATTTGAAGGGTAAGGATCAAAAGTTGAAGAGTGGAAACAACAATAGGGTAGAAAATAAAATATAGAAAAAGCTGAAAAGTTTGATATTCCTCAAGATAAAGCTTCCAAGAAAGTAAAATATAGTCATGATGGGAGACTCCTTGAATTTGGACCATGTCCCATGTCATTTGGTCAAAACTGGATCCATTTTTGATTTGTTGATGATGTCATCTTTTAAAAGAGAGAAACAGCAATTCAAAAATCTGATTCAGACCCAATTATTTATTGAAGGAAAAAAAGTTCAAGCAATGAAATCTTAAGAGCCAGACTGGTAGTTGAATGGAGAAAAAGATAATGTATCAGAGAGAGAGTTGACAAACTTAGCAATTAGATATTTGGTATAAAAGATAAATGAAAAATTGAAAATGACTGCAAGGTCTGAACTTCAAAGGAGAGTAGTGCCCTCAACCGAAAAGGGGAAGTTAAGAGGAGTTCTGTTTTTAGAAATGTTGAATCTGGGGTAATTACAGAATACCCAGATGGAAATATCTGACAGGTGTTAATGCTGGACCAGAACTTTAGGGTAATAGAACTAGATATATGGACTTGCAGAGAGTTAATTAAATCTAGGAAAATTTGTGAGAACAAGAGAATGAAGAGTAGGAAAGGCAGGCATAACCTTAAACTACATCCATAATTAGAAGGCATATAGATGAGTTGAGGAGTAGTCAGTCAAGAGATCAATGTCACAAATGCTAGAAAGATAGGGAGAGAGAGGAGTCTATATAAGGTCACATATTTCAGAGGTCAAGAAGGATGAGGACTAGAAAAACCATTTTTATCTGTTTATTAAGGGATCATTGTTAATTTTGCACAAGAAGAAACTTTTAGAGCCAGCTATGTGGTGCAGCAGAGAGGGCTTAGACCTGGAGCCAAGAAGTTGTCAGTTCCTATCTGACCTCAGATACCACTAGCTATGAGCTCTGGGTAAGCCATCTAATCTCTGTCCCATTTTCCTTATCCATAAAATGGGGGTAACAGCACCTACCCTCAGCAATGTTAAGAGGGCAAAATGAGATATTTGCAAAACTCTTGTAAACCACATAAAGCTCTATACAAATGCTAATAGTTACTATGTATTCAATAAACCTTTATTACTATTGTGCTAAGTGCTGGAAATATAAAAAGTGGCAAAATTCAGCAGGGGAGACAACATACAAATATATACAAATTAAGCTTTATGGAAATAGGGAAAGACGGGATTGGAAAGATGGGGGAGGAAGAGGTTATGAGGGGCTTCAAAAACCAAACTGACCATTTTTATTTTACTTTGAGAGGCTGAAAAAGGTAATAACATGATCAGACCAGCATTTTTGAAAAATCATCTTAATAGCTGAATGGAGGATGATAAGAGTAGTGAGAGACTTGAGGATAGTAAACTTACCAGTAGATTATTACAATAATCAGTGACAGTGAGGTGACGAGAAGCCTGCACTACTTCGGTGGCAGAGAAAGAGAAGAAGTGTATTGAAGAGATGTTGCAAAAGTAAAACTGAGGGTGGAAGTCAGGTTGCAAGGAACTAAGTCAGAAGAGAGGAAGTGGGGACAGAAATATAAAAAGCCTTTTCTAGCAGTTTAGCTGCAATAAGGGAGAAAAACTAGGACATCAGCTGAAAAGACAAGAGGGACAAGTGAAGAATGAGGGATATATGAGCACGCTTAGAGCAAGAAGTAGTTAGGATAACTGAAGATGACCAAGGTTATAAGCTGAGTTGGACTTCGTCATAAGAAGGGCCATCTCTTCACAAATGAGAGGAATAAAGGAGAAGAAATGACATTAAAGGATTTTGATATGAAGAACTAGTTGCCTCTATTTTTTGAATATAGGGTTGTGCTGAGGAAGGTAGAGGGGAGCCTAGGAAATCTGAGAAGGGGAAAAAACATTTAGAACTAGCTGCTTTGGGGATGCCAGAATGAGTAAAATTGGATAAAGTAGTTAGGGGTCAGTTGAGATTAAAAAACAAATTTGCAGTAGATTTAGCCAGCATGCTTACATGACTTCCTTTAGTACTGTTTTAGCAACACATGAATTTGAAAGAAATGCTTTTAAGCTGTTTTGAGACTAGGAAATATTTCAAATCTTTTTGTTTCTGTCTCTACCCAGGGCCCAGAAGAACACCTGCCATGCAATAGGCATCTAACTTGATACCTGACTTATTGACAAGGAAGGGATAAGAGCAGAAGACAATGGAATTGATTAGCTATAGAATCAAGACAGAAAAAGGGGAAACAAGAGACACTGACCATTGCACTGAGGAGTAGAGATCATTGTGAAGGTGGCACAGTGGATAGGGTACCAGGCTAGAAATCAGGAGGACCCAAGTTCAAATCTGGTCTCAGACACTTAACACTTCCTAGCTGTGACCCTGGGCAAGTCACTTAAAAAAAGTGTTATCTCAAAAGAGACAGAATCACAGAAAATTATAGGTAGATAAGAATTTCAATTTTCTTGATCCTAATAAGTAAATGGGAGGGTCAAGGATATGGAGTATGACTGTTCCTACATGGGGCTTAGATGGAATGGATATTAATGAATTATGAGGCTAGAGTGTTTGAATATTGAAGTTCTCTAATCTAAAAGCAGGGTACATATTTATAAAGTACTTAGGTGCCAAGCAACAGGGATACAATGACAAAAGCAAAACAATTTCTAGTTTAAAAGAACTTATATTGTCAGAGAAGATATACATAAATTAGCAAATTCCAAATGAATGCAAGCAGTTTCAGGGGAGCCTCAAGGAATAATCCCTATCCTACAAAGGACCTAGGAATATTTGGTTTGATGAAGAAAAAGATTTGAGGGTTAGAAAGACAAGACCACTATCTTCAAATAGCTGAAAGACTGTAATGTGGAAAAGACCTATCTTTCTTAGTAGAAAACCATTAGGATCAATGGACAAAAGTTACATATAAGAAAATTCTGGCTCAAGACAAGTTCCTAGTGATAAAAACTGTTTAAAAAAAAATTAGATTAGCAAGGCAATGAGTTCAATGTCAGTAGCAATATTCAAGCAGAGGATACTTGTAGAAAATGTTCTAAGAACTGAAAAAAAAAAAAAAAAAAAAAAAAAACCCAAAAACGAACTCGGTGCAGTAGAGAGCAACTAAAAAAAGCTTTCAAAGTTCACAAAACCATACTTCTCAGTCCCCAAAAAGGTATGACACAGGGCAAGAGGCAAATAGATCTAATGATCAGGACCTTTTTTATGCAACAAAAGTGTTCTTTTCCAGTAATCTCCACCCAGTGAAAGTGAACTCTTTGAATAAGGGTACCCAAAGACAAAACCTGCCTTTAAAAAAAAAATTTACACACACCACAAAATTTAGATTAGTGAGGATGGGATCATAAATTAACAGAGAACTGGGTATTAAAGAATCATGCTAAGCAGTTTATTTAGCAGTTATTAATTACTGAGACATTGTTTAAAAAAAAAGACAAATATTAAGCAAATTCATTTGATAAAGTTTTGTGCTAATCTATTAAACAACAGGTTATTTGGGATGATCTCTCAATTTCATCCATTCTTAATAAACTTTTAAGGCATATTTATGTTTCTATAATTAATATTCCTTAACAAAAATACCAAGTTGTCTATTAATATTGACATAAAACATACCTTGGGTGAAATGATACTCTCCACACTGCTTTCTAAATTACACTCAAATACATGGGCTTTGGTTAGCTTCTTATCCCAATGGGCCGCTAGCCAGATTTTGGCCAGCGGCCCTCTCTTACTCAGTACAAAGTGAGCGTAGAACATGGTGCCAGTTGATTAGAAAACCTGTTAAAAGACAATTTTTTAAAATCACTTGCAATTTAAATGCAAAAACATTTTTCCAATCTGATTTTTTGGGTATATATATATATATATAAAGTCCCCCCAAAATTGACCTTTTAAAAGTACTTTACAACCCAGCTCCAACTTATCTTTACAGATTCATTTCCATTACTTTGTTTACTCTTATGTTCTAGCCAAGTTTTGGTTCCCCAAATTCAACATTCCACTTCTATATACATTTGTGCCTTTAATATAGGTTGTTGTCTGTAAATGGAATACTTTTCCTACTTCTGCCTCTTAGAATCCCCAATTTTCTTCAAAGATAGAATTTATCTTTGAAATGTAGCCTTTTCCTGTTTCCTCAACTATTACCTTAAAGTATATATGTTGTCTTCCCCAATAAAAAGTAGGCTCCTTGACGACTTTTTTTTTTCCAGTCCATGTGACTGGTACATAGTAGAAGCTTAATAGGAGGCCAATTCATTCAGTGTTTTCATATTAACATGGCAGAAGGATCTATCACTTCAAATAGGAAATTTAAAATTTTCAGTTCTGAATTATTCTTTTCCTCTCCCTTTCCTATGAGGACACATCAGAATCTCTGAGAAATTTCCCCAATCTCTGATTCTTGAAATCTTGAAGTGCATCCAAATTTTACTAACTTTTCATACTTATAAATATTTGAAGATACATTTTCATTTCATTGATTAAAAGCAAAAGAAAATACCATATCAGCAAGTAAATGCTCAAGAATGAAAACATCTCACTTTTCAATTAGGGTCTAACCCACAGAGTAAAAATATCATGCTCCCCCCACCCCCAAATTTAAATCTGAATCTTAAAGAGCTCAGCTATAATCTTATTAGAGTTTATCATTCCCCAATTCCACAAATTTTGAAACTGACTTAAAGTTACTAGGTCAAGAATGAACAGTATCAGTGAAAGAATCAGTCATAATAGTAAAGCAAAAGCAATAAGAAAACAAGTTGATAAAACATCCACACACCATAAAGAAGTCACATAGGAAATAATTTTTCCTTTCTTATATTAATATGCTATTTAAAAAGACTGGAAAACTTGGTGTTGAAATTTTGGTGTTCTCACATCAAAACTGGTACATTCTGATTACTTTTAATAGTGTAAATTAAAGTACCTTTCAGAGTAGAAAATATTTGTGATTTCAGTGAAACACTGATTGAAATACCTAGGCAGAAAAGTCTATTTAGGGATAGAGAGAGGCATTCAGACACTGGTACCTCTCAACCACTCAATAGCAAAATGCTCTGAAAATATTCATTCAGTTTAAATGAATTAAATGAATTTAAATTTAAAACTAATTTAAAACTGAATATTGATTTTTTTTCCTCCCAATCAATGATTCAAGAAGATACTGAAGATTTAAGTAAAATATTCCAAGCTAGAAGCAGCTTTTAACAATGATTTCTCACAGTTCTTTTTCCCTTAAGTACTTTTCATAAATTTATACCCTAAAACTCAAGCAGCTGACTTGCTGGTGCCTAGGACTAGTTTCAATTGTTCAAAAAAAAGACTATCATAGCAACAACTGCTCTAAAGAATGTTTACTCCTAAGAGTAAAATGCTAAATTCAAATTCCTGTTCAATATCTTGATACTAAAAGACTTTGTTTGAATGATTTACTACCTAATGTCACTTTTAACTCACCCATAGAAGCATACACCCATATTAATAACTTCAAGAACAAAAAGTATTTTTTAAACACTTAGACTCCTGTCAATTATTTAAAGTCAAAATTCTTAAAACATTTTCTGAAAGTTCTGCAAATTGAGCTGTTGGCACTTTCTATCAGGTGTGATCAGCTCAGGGTAGCTCTTCAGCTGTTGGTTAGGATTGTGCCTCAAAATAGTCAATCCCCTTTCTACCACAGGAACCTAAGTTCCTGAGCAGATGCAACTTCTTGGCAAGAGGAGGTAAAGTTGTAACTTGTAAACTGGTATGGAGAGTAGTATGGAAGGTCAAGTCGTCAGAGGAAAGCAATGGTTTTATTTCAAAATGACCAATAGTTCCTCCTATTAGCATATGTAATTTAGATAACAGTATCCTGACAACAGTATCTTTTGGTTTAAAATAGTAATAGAACTGTTGGTCATCTGTTCTTTCAAATTAAAAAATATTTCAAACTCAAAAACTGAATTCAGGACTAAATTTCGCCAACTCAAAATATAGTTAAGCCTCAATTTTGCTATGAAAAGCCAATTTAACACAAAAATAGCAGTTATGTTGGCATGACAAAAATTAATTGATGTTTTAGTACCTTTTAATAAATACAGAATATGGAAAGTTACTTTTCCCCATATGAATTCAAAATGCCAAGTGAAATTTCTGGGATTTTCATGTTGGAAATTAAAACATCAATAATGCTTCATTCCTGTTTTATCAGCATCATTACACACGAAATTCAGAACTTTATCTAGTAACCCAACAACTGGTATATAAACAATAATTGATGATAAGCATATGTAACATTTTTATGAAGTAGACACTTTAATACAGTTACTGAACTTCATGTCAATTAGATTCTTTTATCAGACTACTTATACTCTTCAGAGAAAATACTGTAGTTTATGGAAAATTAAAAAAAAAAAATTGAACTGGCTAGTATTGTTTCTTCTCCACCAGTTCTATGTTTATAAACATCGCGAAGAAGCTGAAGTCATTTCAGAGAATGAAAAAAATTTTAACAGAAAGAGTAAATTCTTATTTTAAAGCATATTAACTAATTGAACACACAGGCTTATAACAGGATCTAGATCTGTAAGCGATCTTAGACCAAATATTCTTTTTTCAGAGACCAACTAGTTTTTGCTTAAGTAACTTGTCTGGTAAAGTGCCTCCCTAGTTCTTTACCTATATTGGGTGGTCTATTTTCCAGATGGAAAATTGGTATTTCTGATAAGCAAATTAAAACATGGGAAAACCACAAAAACACTAAGACTAGTACTTCAGAAAACTTAAAATCTTTAAGCAAGTAAATGGTCTACAAAATCCATCAGATTGTATGATTTAAGTTATATAAACATACTTTACTAACTGTATGATGCGCAATCACTCGGTATTGCTTGAGTTTAATCAATGTTACAATTAATTTATCCACAACATATATTCCCAACTATTCCAGGATTGCTTTAAAATAAACATGATCCTCTCTGTTGCTTCTGACATTAAAACATAAAATCCTTCATTTTTCATTAACTCTCATGACATTAAATGATTGTATAGCTCACAGGCATTTATGTGTGAAGTGTTTTCAAGTTATACTAAGAAACAAATTTTCACTAGAAAATAAAGATGAATTCTACAACTTTACAAAGCAAAAGACGGTATAAAAAGGTCGTAATTGATCAAAGGCTCATCTTTTCGGGTTTACTCCATTCAAACTCGAAATACATCTACCTAGTATAAACTTTAGCACATAAACTTAAGTAGCACGATTCTACACGATCATTTACTCACTCCTCTCAAAAAATGAGCTATTTTTTTCCAACCGTCCTTCCCCGATCTCTGCCCTTTCTGATCCAAGAAGAGACTTAAGTTAAACATATTTCCCCAAAGCCTCCACCAAACATTAAATGCATTAACTAGTAGAGAAGCAGCGGCTAGCAAAGTTGAAAAGGAGAATCAAACAACTAATTACAGTACTCTACGGCGGAGGGTCCAAAGCATGTATGTCCCTTTCGAGTTTTTCCCCCTTTTTCCATTTGGTTTTTCCCAATTGTGATGTTGCCTTAAAGGGACGAGTGCCTAAAAGGGAGGGGGAGGAGGACAGAGGAGCCCTCGGCCCTAGGTTGCCCCCGCCCTCTGGGCACAGCCGGCTCCCCTTCCTAGATTCCTGCTTCCCAAGCTCTACAAACTGTTGCTCTTCCTCTGAAGTTGGCACTGGGGTCGGGGGCGGGCCATTTCCCCGGAGATCCCGCTTCTCGGGAGGATCACCCCCCTCCACCACCACCACTCGGCCAGGCCAAGCCCCGGGGGGGTGGGGGGTAGGCTCTCAACCCTGCCTGCAGCGCCGGTGTTTCCAGATCCCACCGAGCCCAGAGCAGCGGGCCGCGGAAGGCTGCGACGAGGGGCGGGGTGTTTTTAATTAAATCTGCTCCCCCACCCCCAGCGCGCGCTGAGGCTTGTCCCGGGGAGCCCGGCTAGGAGGCCGGGCCCGATCCCGCGGGCACTGGGCCTGGTCGCGGCTCGGTTCTCGCTCCCTTCCGCAGCGGGCCCGGACGCTCGGCGCCCCGAAGGTGGGGGAAGATTGGGGGGTGGGGGGGAGAGTTGGTAGAGTATCTCACCTCAAGCTCCTCCGGGAGCGGGGACGGGCTGGGTGGCCGAGGGAGGGGAGAGGGTTAGGGGGAGGGGGAACGGGGAGAAGGGGGGGCACCCTCGCGCGGTATGAGGGGAAGCCTCTCTCGCCGCCCCTGCTTCTACCACCTCCTCCGCCGCCGCTGTTGCCTCCTCCTCCGCCGCCGCGGCAGCCGCTTGCCTGCCGCCTCCGCCTCCTCTCCGTTTCACTCAAACAAACAAGATGGCGGCAGCTATGGCCGCGGCTCTTCCTGCCGCCCAAACCCTCCGTTCAAATCGGCAGGATGTTTACGGTCAAAATGTTGCCCAGGCGCCTGCGCCGCCAGCCGAAGCCTACGAAGGCAACTGCGCAGCCGCGGACTCTCTTTCCTTTTAGCCCGGATTCTGTACCTCCTCCTCCTGATTGACGGAACAGATAGGCTGAGCATGCGCCAGCAGGGCCGCGCAGTTAAACTAGCTCTTGGATGACCTGGCGCATGCGCTGCGATTGCAGACGTGGAGCATGAATATGTTTCTACATTATTTAATTTATCCGTGGTGTTTTTTTTTTCCCCCCTTTTAAAGAGAACGTGCCTTTGCGGGGTGAAAGTCAACACGTGGTTGTCAAACTAATTCATAATTTACTCGTGAGGCAGTAGTGTTAATGTTTTTCCCTGTCATTAATTCTAAAATATAACGAATTCAGTTGTTAGTATATTCAAATAAACACATTTAGACAAACTAATAGAAGTTATACTCTCAAAAAGATTTAATCTCCTGAGACCCATTTCCAAGTTAAATTTTATTCCAAGTTATTTTTCTACTGCTGTCTTCCCACTAATATAATTGGTTATGTTTTAAATTAAATTATTGTAAAAGAGAAGTTAAACACAACCTGGGAGAGATTTGGGGCAAGGAAAGTATTTTACTGGAAATCATACGAGATTTTGAACCGCTGAAAAGATTGAGGAGCAGATGCATTTTCTGAAAGAGCTATCGGAAAGTAGAACAAGCTGCAGGCTGTAATGAGCTCCCAGTCACAGGTGTACAGGGTAGGGAAGAGGATATTATTGTCAAGGATCTTATAAAGAGCACATTTGCATAAAGTATGGGTTGGACTAGAATTCCAAATTCTCAACCAAGGCCAGGCAGATCGGACAGGTTATAAAATGTAAATATAAAATGATAAAAATAGCATTACTCCATTTTATCCCATTTTCAGCTTACCACTTTTTCTAGGATTTACACTATTTGGTAAAACTCCCACATATCAGCTCAACTAATCCCCACACAGCATTATCCAACTTTGTTTTCCTGATTCTGTGTATACTGGACAGCAGAATTATTTTTTGTTTACATGGCACCTTTATACCAGAAAAGGAGTACTCTGGGAGATTTCTGGTCACTAGAAAGTCATAGCACCATAGTAAATTAATAAACTGGCACTCTGGCTTACAAGTCAATCTTTTAGAAGTTTGGTTAGCATGAAGGATAACTGATTATCAAGTGTGGCATAGTAAAGAAAGTACTAGCCAGAGCTAGAGCTAGAACTAGAGCATCAGTGTTCAAAACTAGTCTCTGATATGATCTGTAGGAACCCTGGGTGAAATTTCTTAACTATTTAAAATTGAAAGTTTTGCCATTGTGGAGAGCAATTTGAAACTATACCTAAAGGATTATCAAGTTCTGCATATCCTTTTGATGAGATTAGGGTTCAGGGAACCAAATGATGACATTAGTGGCAGGTTCAGGGTTCAGGGAACCGAATGAAGAGGTTTGGCTCCCCTAAATCCCCTTAGGATTCGGCACAAGATAGGGAGTTGTGCCCCCTTTTGGTGGCGCAGAGGTCCTTTGTAAAGCAATTTATGAACCCGAAAAGCTGGATTGTAAAAAAAAGTTTATTTTTGGCATTGGGAAGTTAGCCTTTGCTATGCATGAATAGAAAGGCTGAAGTCCTTAGTGGCAAGGTCCTGGCAGAGAAGTAAAGTTTCTACTAGAGAAATCCCAACAGAGAGGTATAAAGTCTTGTGTTAGGATTCCTAGGTGCTAACTGGGTTGTCTAATTTAGCATGGTACTTAACAATTCTCTAGCTCAGAATTCATACCTTTAGTTCACACCTTTAAAAGGAGTTTACACCTTTGGAATACCCACAAACTTATTCTCTAGGAGGATAAAAGGAGCCAGGATTTAGGAAGAAGAGGATTCAAGAATCTATCTCCCCCCTGGCTGGAGGCTCCAGAAGTCTCCCAAGAAACCTGCTCCCAGAGAAAAGGATATAAATTGTTTTGGTCTTCCCTGTCACCACAGTAGTTTTCTATGGTAAAGGTTCTTTTCTGCTTCTTGCTCATTTTCTTTCTTTTTTCTTATTTTGACTTTTAAGCTTGAGCTTTGTTCTTGAAGTAAAGGGGTTTCTGTCTCAATCTGTTTCTGCCTCTCTGAGCCTTGGCTTTGAGCACAGGGACCCCTTGTATTTGGTGTCTTGCTCACAACAAGGGTTACCCCTACCTACCCTCTCCAGGAAACAGTCTAGTTGGGCTGGCAATTTGCCTTCTAAGCTGGGACTGGAGGCTGTTCCACTGGTCTGCTCTGCTACTAAGGCTGGACAGAGGATCTCAGTTACTGATATACTGTGATTAAGACCCTCTCACCGACTTTTCTGGACACTGTCTGAGCTGATCTGAACACCTCTTTCACCTCAGTTTGACTGACCTTTCTTGAAGTTCTTACAATACATTTTGATCTAGAGAGTGGTTTTATTCCATCATACTTTGTACAGAGACTAGATTTTATGTGTTTTTTGAGGGAAACTGGCAAAATTCAAGCAACTTCTTGGCTTCACTCTGCCATCTTGGGTCCACTCTTTCATTTTGACTCCACTCCTGCCAAAAGAGATTTTTTTTTAAAAAGGGAAAATAATCTAATCATAGATTTGTAGATATATTTGTAGATATATAAATACAGTATATATATATTGGAGCTCTTTTTGTAATGGCTAAGACTTGGAAATTGAGCAGATGGCCATCAACTGGGGCAAATGCATGAATAAATTATGGTATGTGATTGTAACGGAATATTATTATGCTATAAGAAATGAGTGGGATGATTTCAGAAAAACCTGGAAAGATTTACCTGAACTAAATTCAGAATGAACTGAGCAGAACCAGGAGAAAATTGCAGTATTGTACAATGAATGGCTTAGTTATTCTCAGTGATACAACATTGTATTATACATGCCATGAGAAAAAGCATTTCTTTTGAGAAAGAACTCTGAAAAGTTTCAACTGGGAGACGGCATTTGAATTAATATTTTAAGGAAGGAAGAGAGGAAATTCAACAGAAAAATGGGAGAGGAATCTTTTCTAAGCATGGGGGATAATAAAAACAAAACCAAGAGTGTTAGGTTCTTACTAGGCACTAAGTCAGTTCTTAACAATTCTCTAGCTCAGGGTTCACACCTTTAGTTCACACCTTTAAAAGGAGCTTACACATTAAAAGGAGCTAGTTCATTGGTTGTAGGAGTACTCACAAGCCCCTGAGAGTACCCACAAGCCCACTCTCTGGGAGGATAAAAAGAGGCAACATTGAGTCTGGAGAGCAGTCTGGATTGGATCAAGAACAAGACTTCCCAGGAGAACTTCAGGGAAGCTGGAGGAGATTCAGAGCCCAGATTCAGGAAGAGAAGGATTCGAGATTCTACTTTCATGCTGACTGGAGGCTTTGGATTCAGAGGGAGTGAGAGACTGAAATTGGCTGGAGAGATCCTGACAGGAAAAGATTCAAGACTTTGAAAGACACAATACAGAACTAAAGCCAAGGCTGCCTCCCCAGAACCTCCCCAAGAGATCTCCTCCCAGGGAACGGTCCACAATTTAGAGACAACAGAACATGATGCAAGAGGATATAACAGCATAAAAATGGATGGAGAAGAGTCTCCATTTCCAACCCCATTCAATTAAAGATCTTCTATTCAATTCAACTCCACCCACCAACTTCATTTGGAGGGGGAGCAGGCCTCATTTTCGGCCAAAGACCTCCTTATAAAAATGGCAATTAAAAACTCATTTCTTTGCAGTTTCTAAACATGCCATGCTGTGTCATGCCATGTCAAAGAAGCTTCTGCCCACTGGATAATATTCTTTTCCAGTGCTACCCTCTCTTTATCCTTACCTATTTCCCTAACAAGACTCTGTCTCTGTCAGGATTTCTAACATTACTTCCCGATCCCTATAATAAATCTCTTTGATCTAAGTTTTTGGGTTTGTAAATTCCTTTACAGAGAATATCTGCACTGCCAGAAGGGGGTTCCACAAAACTCCCTACCCTTGTGCCAAATCCCAAGGGGGTGTAGGGGAGCCAAACCTCTCCATTTGGTTCCCTGAACCCAGAACCTGCCACTAGACCTTATCATTTTACTCCCTGACCACCAGAAACTCTAATCTCATTTTGGTTCCCTAAATCTAGACAGCATTTGGTTCCCTACAAAAGGGAATCCCAAAACTTAAACCTCATCAATCACAGCTAGAAACTGAAGCCCAGGCTTTCTGACTCCAAACCCAATGCACTAATCCATGTTCACACTTTTTTTTTTTTTTTGTTGTTGTTGTTGTATTATAAAAATCCTTCTACCTTTCTTAGGGCATGGTAGAGTGAGCACTGAACCCTGAGTCAGGGAGATAAAAGTTCAAATCCAATCCCAGACATCATCTAGGTATGTGATCCTGGGGGAGTCACTTAATCCTATTTGCTACCGCAAATGAGCTGGAGAAAGAAATTGCAAACCATTCCAGTATCTTTGCCAAGAAAATCCCAAATATGGGTCAAAAAGACTTGGACCTGACTGAAATGAGTGAATTAGAATTATATTCTTAACATGGTCAGAGATGGATCTTTTATACAGAAGAGGAAAAGTGGGATGTTATATTTGGAGCTCCTGAATCCCCCACCTTAAGTAGCCATATTTTAAAAATAGAACACTGATCCTAGAGTCAAGAGAACCTAAGTTCAAGTCCAGCTTTAGATACCAGTTGGCTGGACAAATCTCTTAACCTCTATTTGTTTCAGATTCCGCATCTATAAAACATAGCTAATACCAACACTTAACTGACACATAATGAGCATTATATAAATTTATTTCTTTCACTACTCCATCTTGGGCATCAATTTCCTGATATTATCTCCCATTGTAATGCTGGAGAAACTAAAGCAAGATAGAGATTAGAGAATATTTAATAATTTATTTAAAAGGGAGTGATTTATTGGGACCAAATGGATCCATGATTTGGTCCCAGGGCTGAATGAGACTATGTTTCCAAGAATCCAGCAAACAATGTGAATTCTCAATGACATATATACACATGGCTCAGACTCAGGGGGTAGACTGAGGCAGGGGCGGAGTCAGGTGCTGAGAGCAGGAATGGGACTCTGACAGGGTGGAGTGAACCTCTGGAGAGGGGGATGACATAATAGGGGAAGACACCCTGGAGATGGGGAGAGACATCTCAATAAGACATTATCTGGTATTCTTGATGAGATGAAGTCTAGTTTTTGGGGTTCCCTTTTAGGGAACCAAAAATATAATGAGGAAATTGATAAGGTCTAGATTTAGGAAACCAAAATGAGATTAGGGTTTCTGATGGTCAGGGATAAATGATAAGGTCTAGTGGCAGGTTCAGGGTTCAGGGAACCAAATGGAGAGGTTTGGCTCCCTTCAACCCCTTGGGATTCAGCACAAGGAGTTTTGAGGACTCCCTTTTGGCGGTGCAGGGATTCTCTGCAAAGGAATTTACAAACCCGAAAAGCTAGATTGATAAAAGAGGTTTATTATAGGGATTGGAAAGTAAGGTTAGAAATCTTGACAAAAGGAGTAAAGTCTAGTTAGGGAAATAGGTGAGGATAAAGAGAGGATAGTACTGGAAAAGAATATTATCCAGTGGGCAGAGGCTTCCTTGACATGGCATGGCATAGCATGGCATGTTTAGAACCTCTTCAAAGAGAGGATTTTAAATTGGCTCTTTTATAATAGGAGCTTTTGCTACAAGCTGGAGGAGGGGAAAGGGGGCTAGTGGGTGGAGTCCCAAGTTGACTCATCTACAAGCTGGGTTTCAGCTTGAGTTAGACTTTGAATAGAATGAGTTTCTCTAATTCAATAGGTTTAGAATTTTTTTGCTCGGGACTGAACCAACTCCACTTAGCTAACAGAATGAAACTGTTTGTCTTGTTTCCCTCAGGCAGAGTCCCTCACTGAGGCAGAGTTGAAGGAGATTTTCTCCTTCAAAGAGTTTTAGAGTTTCGGGGTCCCTTCTTCATTCTGATAGCTTGGAATGGGGATATTCTGATATTCTAAAACATAAGATTTTTTATCCTCATCAAATATACTAATAAAGAGGGAGGGGAGGTTTTGCAGGATTGAGCAGACAATTATAAACTGAAGCATAAACAATTAGGGAAACCGAGGCAGGACTGAGTCAGGATAATTAGGGAAACTGAGATAGGACAATAAAAGAGAATTGTGGCATAACACCATCTAGCTTTTCTGGACTTCATGATCTCTAGAAACTTTTCATTCTGCAAGATGAAATTAGTTCTGAAATTATTATTATTTTTTTTTTCTGAGGCTGGGGTTAAGTGACTTGCCCAGGGTCACACAGCTAGGAAGTGTTAAGTGTCTGAGACCAGATTTGAACTCAAGTCCTCCTGAATTCAAGGCTGGTGCTCTATCCATTGCACCACCTAGCTGCCCCAGTTCTTAAATTATTACTTTCTTAGATTATTTACCACTTTGGCTGCAAAACTTCATCATGCCCTCAAAGTAGGTAACTCTCTCCCCTTCTCTGATTCTTATCAGCTTTGTTTAATGTGTTGTCTATCCTTTTGGATTGTGAACTCCTTGAGGACAGGGACTATGCTGATTTCCTTTATATTTCCAATGCTTAGTTTAAAATTTGGCACAAAATAAGAGCTTAATAAATGAAATTAGAAGGACCTCAGCACCCCCTTCCATTTTTAGTTGACTGTAATAAATCTCTTCTTGATACATTAGTTCCATGTGGGCTTCCTTTCTCTCTTAGTGTAGATGATGAGTTATCAATTATCCTTTCATTTTGGAAGCCTTTGCTGCCAAATACAGGATTTCCACTAAGAGCCATCAGTTACTGAGTGATCCTAATTTATCTCTCCAACAGAAAGTATGCTTTCTATCCTCACTATTATTTGGTTTCTTTTTTGTTCTCTAAGATACATAGTGATTTTATTCCTGGAAGGAATACAAAGCATAAGCAAGAGCACTAAACCAATCAACATTATTATCATTAGGCTGCCAGTTATGTTGCCTCTGTTTGGTCTTTTCAGTCTTGCATGAAGTGAATTGTCATGGAAACCAGGGGCACCTGGGGAGTGGAAAAGAGTTTTGTCATCCTATTCCACACAGTCACTGATTAGTGGCCCTTTCTCTCTCCGATTTCGATTGCCTCTCTCATTTCTCCTCTTCTTCTTAACTGTAATTGGTTGACTATCAAATAACATTGCCTTTACCTTCATGGAAGAAGACTGAGGTTATCTTATTTGGGCTTCCCCAACCTCTTTCTTCCATCCTTCAAAATATCTTCAAATCATTACCCCTTCTATCCTTTTCTTTGATCACAGAAAAGGAAATAACCATATTCCACACTATGAACTTTTTCTTTTTTCTGTGCCCTTGATCTGATTCCCTCCTGCCTTTTCCAGGGTCTTGTTTGAACAATCATTCCTACTATTTCCATATATCTCTGTCTTGTCTACCTAAGTGTATCTTCAAGTCTTTCCAATCCCCAGTAGACTTTGTCTTGGTCCTTATGTCAATCCAATTATACTGTCATATCTTTCTCCCTATCGAAATGCTTTTAAAAAGCTTACTGTTTCTAGTGCTTCTAGTTCCTTATCAACCATTCTTCTGTCTTTAGCTTCCACTCTTTGAATCCAGAAAAATCATTTCCATGCATAGATATTGTCATGTTAATGCTTTAGTCAAACATCTTCAGTAAATCCTGATATCTATCAAATAAAGTTCAAACTCTTCCTGGTCTTTTAAGGATCTCCCAGACTCATTGCTACATTACCTTTTCAATCTTTTTATCATATTGACATCCTCATAATATGCAATACTCCCTCCAGTCAACAGGTACTCTTTGTCAGTTAAAAGTGCATTTGCCTTTCAGCCTTTTTGCCTTTGCTTATTCTGTTTTTCAAGCCTTCCATCCCCCTAGACTGTGGAATTCTTTGCTTAAAAAGCCCATTTCAAGTGCTTTGTCCATCATGAAGTCTCCTGATTCTCTTGATTGGTAATGACTAGTCTTTCCCTCTCAGGCCTCACACAATACTTTTTTTTTCATAGCACAATGCCTGACACATAGTAGATGTTTAATAAATGTTTGCTAATTGATTGAACAAATGTACTTCTGTAAACTGCATGTAGTATGCACATATTTTTGAATGTTTGAATGTGTGAAGCTATGTTAAAAAAATAAGGAAATATAGCCAACACATATAACAACACAGAGAAAGAAAATCCCACCTTTTTGAATAAAAGCCATTCCAAAATAGGCAAGAGGTCAAAGGATATGAACAAGCAGTTCTCAAAAAGACCATTGTCAACTGTTAACAATTATATGAAACAATGTCCCAAATCACTAACAGTAAGATAAAAGTAAATGAAAACAATTCAAGTGAAAAAGATGAGAATAATTAATGTTGAAGGGGATGCAAAAAGATAGGCACAGAGGTTCATTATTGCTGGAGTTGTGAATTAGTATAATCATTTTGGAAAATCATTTGTTGTTATCCAAATAATGTAACTCATATCTACGTTTTTTTGATCTAGAGAGTCTTTTACTAGGCTTCTATTCCAAGAAAGCCATTTCATGAAAGGAAAATCCCCATATATAGTAAAATATTTATAGCAAAACATTTTTTTCCAAATTTGTTTTATTTGAAGAAACAGAATAAGCAAAATAAGCCAGAAAAGCAATACAAAACAAAATGAAGCAAAACAAAAGAGAACATTATCATGTGCTCAGCAGAACATCTGGGAGGATTCAAAATATATAACAACAAATACCAATTTAAGAAAGTATATATATATATATATATATATATATATATATATATATTAGTAGAAAAAATTATATTCATGAATGTCCATCTTTTCTTTACTTCCTCATAAGAATACACACACACACACACACACACACACACACACACACACACACACACTTCATATACATACATGTCTTTCCTATCCCTGCTAACTCATTAAATTTTGCTCCACAACCTGGCTTATTATTACTTAACCCACTCTACCCAAGAATCCCTCTCTTGTCTTCTTCCCTCATTCTTTGCTTCCCCATCCACCTATCCTTCCCTCCTTTATTTCTTTATAGATTTTAGAGGGTGCTATATACTTCCTGGTATAAATTTAATGTTGCCTATTGAACCCATTCCCAATATGAGTAAGTTTTCAGAACTATGAGCTCTCCTCACCACTCTAATGCCTTTGTGTTTATTCTTCCTTTACATCTCATTTGTACACATGATTACTATTTTTACCTTTACTCTGCCATTTCTTTTTAGCTTATCCTATTGGTGATGTAAATCTTAAACTTATAAAGTATACATTTCCCATTTAGAAAAAAACATAAACAATTTGTCCATGTTTAAACAGTTTGTCGGTTAAGTTCCTTAAAATTGCTCCTTTATATTGACTCTTATATGTTAAATTTTCTGTTAAATTCAGGTTTGGTTGATAATCCTAAAAAATCTGATATTTTTTTGAATGTCCATTTTTTTTTCATTGAAAATTATAGATAATTTTGTTAGATATGACATTTTGGTTGCAGGCCTTGTTCTTTTGTGTAAAGATATTGATGGGGGTGAACCATGAAACTAGATTTGGGGTCTCAGACTCTCCCATAGAAAAATGAATACTTTCCCAGACAAACCCTTCCTTCCCAAGTTAAGCAGCTGTCATTCAATTGGAGATCTTGTCAAATCATCCTCCTCTGATCTTTTGGGAGTTGCCAGGATCCTCTTCAGGAAATTCCAAATTCTGGGAAAAAGCCTTCAAAATGATTTCATTCAATTGGAGATTTTGATCTGGTAATTAGCTCAAACTGCCCCCCACACTCCAGGCCAAGACTTACCCATAAAACAGGGGTCTGTTAATACATTCTTTGCAAAATTCCTCATTAGGAATTTGCCCCTAAAAGAGCTTCTTAGTGAACAATAAACTTTTCTTTTCTGCCATTCAGACTTTTCAAGTTTGCAAATTTTTTCATATTGAACCTGCCCTAACCAGAGGGGATTCCTCCCCTAATTCTCACAACTCTCTGCACTGCCACTAACCACATCAATATGATTCCAAGTCCTGAGATCTCTTATTGTGGCTGCTGATAAGATTTGTAAAATTCTAATTGTAGCTCCAGTGTATATAATTTTTTTTCTGGTTTCTTGCAAAATTTTCTTTTTGATATGAGGATTTCAAATTTTGGCAATAATATTCCTATGTGTTTTCCACAAAGGATCTCTTTGAGGTGGTAACTGGTAGATTTTTTTTTTTCTACTTCTACTTTCCCTTTTTGTTCTATCACTCCAGGACAAATTTCCAGAATTATTTCCTGTATTATTGTGTCAAAGTTCTCTTTTTCATCACAACTTTCTGGCAGTCCAATTATTCTTATATTTTCTCTTCTTGATCTGTTCTCCAGATCTATTGTTTTTTGTATGAGTTGTTTCACATTCTGTTCTATTTTCCATTCTTTATAATCTGTTTTGTTATTTCTTGGTCTCTCATAGCTTCACTGGTTTTCCCTTTGCCCAATTCTAATTTTCAAATAATTATTTTCATCTTTGAGACTGTATCTCCTTTTCTTATTGGTTAACTTTTCTTTTTGATAATCTTGTTTTTCTTGGATGGTTTTAATTTTTTCTTTAGTTTTTCCTCAATGTTTCTGATTTTTGAATTTTATTTTTAGTTCTATAAATAATTTCTGGGCAGAGAGCCGTTTCAAGTTATTCTTTGGAGTAGTTTTTTGTTTTGTTTTGTGTCCTCCTCTGAAGATGAATCTCAGTCTGTTCTCTTAATATATTTCAATGGTGGGTTTTTTCTTTTTTGATGATTCATTTTTTTTAAATGAAAGGTATTTTAAATGAAAGGTGTAAGCACCTCCAATTGTAGGTGGAAAAATGGTGCCTCAAACTTCCCTTTAGCTCTTTACTCTGGCCAGGAAACCCAAAACAAGAGTTGCACCCTCCTGCAAGTGCCCACAGCCAGTATTGTCCCTGCCCACCTGCTTCTATACTCAACTAGGTGCTGATTCCTTCTTGCCCAGGGTGGCATTCCCTTTCAGCTGAAATTCACTCAGTCTTCCCAGATTCAAACCTCGACTCAAACAAACCATATGGTAGGTGAAAGCCTGTGTGGTTCCTGCTGAGGGTCCAACTACAAACAGCTAGCCTCAGGGTTCCCTATTTGATATTTTTGAGAAGCTAGTCTGGAGGTGTTAACCTGTAACAGATTAATCCTAGACTGGAGTCTTTCTTCAAACCTCTTCTGGAGGACCCTGTTTTGACCCAAGTCTTGATTTTTCACCAGTCTATGTTTGCCCTGAGATGCAAATTTGTTCTATTTGTGGGAGAAGAAGGGAGAGCTTGAAATTTACCAACCTACTTTGCCATCTTCCCAGAATCCTCCCCTATAGCAAAACTTTTTATGGTAACAAAGAACCAAAAACAAAATAGATATTCATCAATTGAAGAATAGTTAAACAACCATAAACAAATGAATATCATGGAGTATAACTATGTGGTAAGAGATAACAAACATGATGAATACAAAGTAGCATGAACTTACATTAAAAAATGCACAGTGAAATAAGCAGGACCAGGACAACAATATATACATTGATTACAACAATGAAAATGGAAACAATAACAACCACAAAACAACTGATAATGAATGCTACAAAATTACAAAAAATAAGTTTGGCTTGAGAAGAAATATGAGATGGCACCTCCCTCATTTCTTTGCAGAGGTAGAAGCTCTATGGCTATGAAACTATATATAATTTTTTCAGATTTTTTTCAACATATTGATTGGTTCACTAATTGTTTTTCCTCTTTAAGGTATTATTTTTAATATCTTAAAAATGGATGGCTTTCTGGGAAGGGGAGGAGGGACACAGGGTAAGATTTTGTCAATAACAAAACAAAATTTATTTTAAATAATCTTGTCTTGCAAATTTTCTTCAGTTTGGGGTGGGAGGTGGGGAGGGTAAATCAGAAATAAATTCACAGGAAAAATATAGGAGATTGACTATAACAATGCATATTAGTCATTAATAGACTTTTCAAAATAGAAGCCAAAGATGGCATTTTCAGTTTGCAATTACATCACATCTCATATTATCAAAGAAGTAATCAGCAAGAGCCAGTGAGTCATGGGATCATGGAATTATAGGAACCAGAACTGTAACGGAGATCATCTTAATTCAATTCTTCATTCTGCATTTGAGGCCTGTCAGTATTTTGTACTTGTCCACTGTCCAATAGTAGGAAAGCCGAAATTTCAATTCGGGTTTCCAGAACTGAAATCCAGTATCATTTTCAATTCTGTAAACATTCACTAAGTGTCTACTACATGCCAAACATTGTATTGATCTAATTAAAAGAAAACAAAAATCCCTAGTATGTACTGCAATTAAAACTTCCCAACCAAAGAATACATTCTTATATCTTGATTCTTGACCTTCACAGCAATATATTCAATTTAATTAAAACACTAGGAATAGAAAACCAAAATAAAAGTCTTTCCCTCAAGGATCTTAGATCTTGCTATGCATAAACATATAATATAAAGTAAATTTCTGAAGAATGAGGAAAGCATTAACCACTTGTATGATAGTGAGGGACCTCATGTAAAAATTGGCACAAAAATTGAACCTTGAAGGAAGGTTTAAGAATTCCTAGGTAGTGAAAAGTCAGGAAGATTTGTAGACATGAATGACTATGCAAAAATGTGTAGAGTAAATATTTAATAGTTTTTAAAAATATCATGTAAAAGAATTTCACACACATCAGTTTTAGACATGAACAAAGTACTCAAATAATAAGACCGTACCAAATGTGCCTTTGGGAATAGCCCTAGAAGGCAGCTTAAGCAGGTGTGAAAGATATCCTGAGAATAATGTGAATATATATATATATATATTTACACACACACACACACACACACACACACACACGAAAATCATGAAATAAGTTCCCCAAAACAGGGACTTGCCTTTGATTTGGAGTAACCTACAATCTCTATTGGACAGCTAGCTGGTATAGTGCTAGGCTTAGAGTCAGCCTAGAGTTCAAATCTTGCCTCAGAAACTTACTAGCTGCATGACCTTGGCCAAGTCACCAGTTGTGTGACCTTGGGCAAAATTTCTGTTTGCCCTAATCCACTGAAGAAGGAAATGGCAAACCACATTATCTTTGCCAAGAAATCCCCCCCCAAAAGAATCACAAAGAGTCAGACATATAGCAATCTCTATTCTTTTTATTTTAAAGTAGACTATGGCTAACAATATTGATTGTTTATTGTCAATCAATTGGGTGAATCAAGTTTCATAGAGAAGAGGTTGGCCAAAAGGCTTTCATAATAAAAGCTTCTAAATCACCCGGAAAGAAAGGGGAACTGGATGACTTAAAGAAACATTAACAACATATTGAATAGATGCTTAAAAACTAGATGGAAGTATCATTATGACCATAAAGTGGAATTACTCCTTTCAGTTAGGACATAACTCTGAAAACTACATATAATAGCAATCAAAGATTAGCTGAAAAAAAATTGAGGATATTTAGCTTGGAGAAGAGAAATTTAGGATGATATGATAGTTAGCTTCAAGTGTTTTTAGCATCAGCATTTTGATAGAACACCAAGCCTGGAGTAAGGAATTCTCCTCAAGTTCAAATCTGGTCTTATACACTTACTAGCTGGAGTGACTATTGTTAAATCATTTAGTCCTGTTTGCCTCAGTTTCCTCATCTGTAAAATGAGTGGGAGGAGAAAAGTGGCAAACTGGTCCAGTATCTTTGCCAAGAAAATTCCAATGGGGTCACAAAGAGTAGGACATGACAAATGATTGAACAAATTCTTAGAATGGTTTATTTCATTGAAGAGGGATTGATTTGTTTTGAGCAATGAGTAGAAAATTTAAAGATAGTGGATTGATGTAAGGAAAAACTTCTCAGCAGTTTAGAGCTATTCAGAGGCAAAATGGAAGTTATTGGTTTCCCTTCACTCATGGGAGATCTTCAAGCAAAGTTTGATAACCATTTGACTGATGTGTTCAAGTGGAGGTGTGATTAGGTAACTTCTGAAATTCTCTGCAATGAAGGGTGTTGTAAAGGTCAAAAGAAAAAAATCATGGAAAGCATTTTGCAAAACTTAAAGTGGTAAATAAATATTAGTTATCATTATTATTATTAGTCTCTCATCACCATGTCTCTAGTCTGGTGAAGACTTTATTCCTTGAGCCGTTTGTTGCTGGTCCTGCTGACCTCAAGAAATGTTTATAGAGTAATACAGGGAGATGCTAGTAAATGTTCACAAAATAAAGTGTGCAATACTTTAAAGTCTGATCTGCATTATTAAAACTTTCTGAAATTTAGAAATCAATAAAACAAGCCCCATTTTTAACATTAGCAGATTTTCAAGAGATGAAAGCTCACATTGAAAATTTAATAACTAGCTCTCTGAAAGCCTATTAAAGTGACCTGCAACCCTGAATTGTTGTGAATTTGTGACTGACAAGTATGATCAGTCAAATAGAATTTATTAAGTACTTACTATATATCAGGCACTGGGCTAAATGTGGGAGTTACCAAAAAATGGCAAAAAATAGTCCCATACTTGTAAGATCATAGTCCAAGGGGGAAGATAATATGCAAGCAACTATGTACAAAGAAAATATAGACAGGACAATTTGTTGGTACTCTCAGATATAAAGCACTAAGATTAAGGAACACTAGAAAAGACTAGGAGGGAAGCTTCGGGGCACAGTGGATAAAATTCTGGGCCTAGATTTAGGAAATTTTCTCTTCTTGAATTCAAATCTGGCCTCAGACATTTATTAAATTTGTGATTCTGGGTAAATCACCTGTTGCTCTCCAGAATGAACTGGAGAAGGAAATGGCAAAAAAACCCCAAATGGAATCATGAAGAATTGAACATAGCTGAAACAACTGAACAACAGCAACAAAAGGAAAGGCTTCCTGCAGAAAGTGGGCTTTTGGCTGAGACTTGAAGGAAGGGAAGCCAGTAGTCACAGATGAGGAATAATAATGTTCTCCAATTAAAATGCTTAAAAATGGGAGATAAAGGAATATGAAGATGTGAGAAAGATAGAGGAGATCAATACAGAGAAGATGGATAGGGAGAAAGGCATACCAAGACTAAAAATATAGGAAGGGACCATAAAGTGAAAGGTTTTAAAAGCTAAACTGTAGATTTTATATTTGATCCTAAAGGTAATAGGGAATCATTGGAACTGACTGAAATGTGTGTGTGTGTGTGTGTGTGTGTGTGTGTGTGTGTGTGTGTGTGTATGTGTGTGTGTGTGTGTGAGAGAGAGAGAGAGAAAGAGAGAGAGAGAGAGAGAGAGAGAGAGAGAGAGAGAGAGAGAGATATGTATGGATTATATAATGTTTTCAGATCTTCACTTTAGGAAAATCAGTTTGGCAGCTAAATGGAGAATGAATTGGAGTGGGAAAGACTTGAAGCAAGGAGACAACCAGCATGTTATTGCAATCAGTCTAAGTGTGAGATAATAAATGTCCCACTAGGATGGTTGTAGCATCAGAAAACAGATGGACTATTATTATGCTATAAACTACAACAAATGTTATAAATATAGACTTAAATTAACTATTAGGTTAAATCACAGTCCTCCTCTTAAATCCAATTCACTTGTGTCATGGCATCACCTCCCTGATGTCATGGTCCTTTTCGAGAATGAAGGGTAAATAACAACAATGACAACAAATAAAAAAAAAAAAAAGGAAAACAACATATGTGATATTTCTAACAATATAATTGGAATAAATAATACTTAATAGTAGCTAACATTTTTATAATGCTTATGTGCTAGATGTTGTACTAAGTATTTTACAATTATGACATCATTTGATCCTCACAAGCCCAAAAGGTAGGTGCTGTTATTATCCCCATTTTATGGATGAGGAAACTTCCAAAGGGTCATATGGCTAATAAATGTCTAAGGTTAGCTCAGATCTTCCTGATTCCAGGCCCAATACTGCATCGACTACAGCACTACAAAACAATAGAAAATGAACAGTGCAAAATTACAAAGAATAAGTTTAGGCTCAAAAGTGATATAAAGAGATCTTTCTTCTAACTACTTTGTAGGGGTCCATTGGTATGGAATATTGCATATAATAATGGAAGACTTTTTGATGCATTGATAGGTTTGACTAAATTTTTTCTTGTTTCTTTCAAAAATAATTCTTTGTTATAGGTGATATGTCTGAGAAGGAGTGAGATAAGAGGACAACTCATAGAGATATAGGTGATATAAAAATAAAATGTATCAGTAAAAATCTATTTTTAAAAACAAAGGAAAGCACAGTGACTCATATATAGCTGATCTTAATAACTTGAAAGGTTCTAAAAACTTATTCAGACTGAAATATATATGATTGATAATGGTTTTAAAAAGTTACTTCTAAGAAGATTTGCATTTTAATCAGAAATTACAGCTAAAAGAATGAGCTGAGGGAAAAAAATTGCTCCTAAAATAACTCAAATTCTGCTTACAAAAGAAGAGGCAAGGAGAAATAAAGCTGGCCCTGGCATGAATTACAATGCTTATGACTCAGTCAGCAAAATAATCATTCACTAAGTACCTATCATGTTTCCAGTACTGTGCTAGATGATGCACTTGTTGTTAGGGGAGACAAGTCAAAAAAAAAGGATATGAAACAATAAATGAACAATATGAGCATGTATGAGGTATATCATCATTAAGACAATCACAAGACTTTCTAAAGTACATAGCTTATGGACTCCATCTCATAACTTGAAGATAAGTGTGAGCTGAAAGTAACAGTTCACTTGGTTTGTTATAGACAATAGAAATTTATGGAAAAGAGAGCTTGGCTTTTTCCCAAAGAAGTCAGGCTGGATTTCATGTAAGAGTTGGGACCTGAGTTGAGTTTTGAAGGCTTATAACATTCTCCTTCAGATCTCACACAGTCCTTTGTTTTGCTTGTTGGCATTTAATCATGTGCAATTTGTTACTTTTATAAAATGTGTATTTATCCCCAAATCCAAATTTACATGAAGGGACCAACTTTATGGAAATGAATTGGGACAATGATGGCTTAAAAAACTTTATTAACTAATTTCCAAAATGTATTCAATACAATGTAACTAGATTAAAATTGTGTCATTCTAATTCTAGTTTCTATCTTTATACTGTTCTAGGGTCCTAGGTTTGTAGGGCAAAAGACTGGAGAGGTATTGAGATTCATCTACCCATTCATCAATATTAAGCAACAACTACTTTTTAAATGAACACTTATAAGGTACATGTGATCTCTCTTATATTAAGAGGTTAAAAACAAAGATGAACATACAATTCATATATGGGGTTTATTGGATCATGTTATGGTCGACCAAATCTGGAGCAGCTAAAAAATTCAGGGAACATGAAAGATTCCAGGCTCTCCTAAAATACTTCCAGATCAAGGACATATTTTTCTGGACCTGTAGAGTTACTGATTCTTCACAATCTTTGGAATGTTGATATAAGAACTAGCATCCATATCAGGTTTGCAGAATGAATTATGACACCAATGCAATTTGAAATAGCTTGCTTGAAAAAAAGCTCTGCATCTGATACTACTATAAACAATCCTACTTTCAAATGGTCCATAATTGTCCAAATGCCCACAAGTTTTGGCATGAAACAGAAAGAAATAGAGGTCCTAATGTAAGGATGCAATTTAATGCCATGGGTAATATAGTGATTTAGTGGTTTGAAAAATATGATTGGATCATGTCTCTGAGTGGGTGTATCTTATTCAAAAGAAGTAAGATAGATGAAAAAGGGTGGGTTTGACATAACATTATAATAAGACAGTATATTTATTCAGTATATTGATATATTATTATGACAGCATATTCATATAATAACATATTCATAACAAAACAAAATATTCACATTCATGAAACCTAGGATCCAGAGAAGAGAAAAATGATAAAATATTTAAGTGAAGGTCAATGGAGGGAGAAACAGAAATGATTTTTTTCCTTTGGAGAAAATATAGACCACTTAGATGGCATGAAAAAAATAGATAAGTAATTTGCAAAACAGATCACAAACCTGGCATAGAGCCATGAGATAGAATAGAGATAGGGAACTTCAATTAAACAGACATCTGCTAAGCCTTTTTTTTTTTTTTTTTTTTTTTTTTTTGCCAAAAGAAGAACAGATAATAACTTTTTGATTTCCTTAATGTTGTTTTTATTCTTCAAATAGTAGAGAAACTAACAAGGTGAAATTTTGTGTAACATCTTCACGAAGAAGAAAGAATTAGTTCTTAGGGTAGAAATGATAGGAGCTCTGGGAACAGCAGTGGGGCAGAGGGCAGGGAAAGTAACCTTCCTAAAGTTTATGAGAAAGAAAGAAAAGGAATCTAACCACAACCTGCCACATACCATTGATTTTGAGAAGAAAAATTTTAAAAGATTTTGGAGGAAATGTATGTAGAATCTTAAGGGATAAAAATGCTACAGAGGATGTCAATTCAGGAGGAATAGGATGTATTCAAGATTGAAATTCTGAAGATGCAGGGAAAACAAAACCAATAAAAAGGAAAAATTAGATTTATCTGAAAAGACCAATGTATATGCATAAGAATTCACTTTTCAACTTAGTTTTCTTTTAAAAAAATGAACAGAAATCTATTTTTTTCTCGCTCCTACACACCATCCTATTAAGAAAAAGAAAATCCTTGTAACAAATAGACACACATACACCCATATATATTTAAATCAAACAGATTCCATCATTAGCTGTATTCAAAAAATATATATCATTTCATACCCTAAGTCCATCATCTCTGTCAAGAGGTGTAGCATGCTTCATCACTGGAATAAAAAATGGTCATTTTATTGATCAGAATTTTTATAGTGGTTTGTTTTTACAATGCTCTTCTTATTGTATAAATTGTTCTCTCCTACTTCTCTACTTGTTTTATTCTTCATCAATTTAATAAAGTCTATCAAAATTGTTCCTTTTTATGATACTGTTGTTATAAAATAAATTAATTCACTGAATGTTCTACTTCATGCCCATGAGATTGGTAAAGTTTATAAAACAAGAAAAAGGCAAATATTGAAAGGGCTGTGACAAAACAAGTGCCATAATGTTCTGTTAGTGAAGCTGTTAATTGGTATAGCTATTATAGAAAATAATTTATAAATATTCTCTGAAAGTTATTAAACCATTTTTACCTTTTGACCCAGCCATGCAGCTATTAGATCTAAATATTTGAAAAAAGAAGAAAAAGTCTCATATGTACAAAAATGTTTATAGCAGACCTTTTTATAATGACAAACAACTGGAAATATTGGGGAAATGATTGACAAAATGATTATATATGAATGTAATGCATGTAATACTGTAATGGAATGGTTAATAAATGATGAGAGAGGATTTCAGGAATGCCTAAGAAGACTTGTATGAACATTAGTTCATATTGTCAATTGAGCGGGATCAAGAGAATAATTATACTGTATCAATATTTTAAAAATGAAGACTATAGAAAGATTTAATAACTCAGATCAATACAATGATCACTCATGATTCTAAGAGGACCAATAATGAAACATCCTAGTCACCTCCTTACAGAGAGGTAACAACTCAACATTTAGTTTGAAACATGTTTTTTGGACATAGCCAATACAGTTTTTTTTTTGTTTTTTTTTTTTTTTTTTTTTTTTTTTTTTGCCTCGCTCAATATTTGTTATAAGGATCTGTTGTCTTACTTTTTTCTTTCATTTGGGAGCCTACCACCCTCTTCTTGAAGGCTTCAAAGAGAATAAGGTTGAATATGTGAGAGGTATGTTATGTTGCTGATTCATTTCATGTATAGATTAGACTAGATGTTCACTTCTAACTCTCATAGTTAATAATTCTTAAATTGAATATACCTATTGTCCAGGATGCAAGTGGTTAAGCTAATGAACACTATTTTCTGAATTTATGATTAATCCTTCAGATAACTTGGCCTTGACACAGAAACAACTCTTAGTGATTTCAGATACAGTCAATTTTTATTTGGGAGAAATCTATAGTTAATCTAACAATGATATATTCATAGTGAATTTCTGATTCAATTCTGATATAGGGGGCAGATGATACTGTGGAAAAAATACTAGCTTTTCAGTCAAGAGGACCTAGTTCAAATCTTGCTTTTAACATAAAATACTTTATGGGTAAGCCATTTAGCCCCTTGAGTCCCCCTTTTGATCATTTGTAAAATAAGCATGTTCTGGGTAGATAGCCTATCCAATTCAGGTATCAATAATTATCCTGAAAATGCCCTTGGGGAAAAAATTATAATTATCTTAAAGTAGATGGCAAAGACCTTTGTAAAATTTCTCAAAAAAGAAAAAAAAACCTCTTTGAAACTTTAGAATATAAATTATGGGGGCAGCTAGGTGGCGCAGTGGATAGAGCACCAGCCTTGAATTCAGGAGGACCCGAGTTCAAATCTGGTCTCAGACACTTAACACTTCCTAGCTGTGTGACCCTGGGCAAATCACTTAACCCCAGCCTCAGGGGGAAAAAAAAAGGATATAATTTATGAAGTCAAAAATACTTCTATTTTAAAGAAAACCATTAACATAAAAGCAAAAAGAATCACAATAAGCAGTACTTGACAAAAAATATTTTTTCCTCTAAGGGAAGAAGACTCTCTAAATAGGAATTTCATTGAAAATTTCAATATATGGTAAATATTAATAATTATAATGAGGGTTTGAGTCAACAGTTATTTATTTGGTATAGGGAGTAAATTTCTTCAACCAAGGCAAAACTTTAAGGATTTGGAATCTTATAATCTTAGAGGATTGTCTGGACTACTGAGAAATCAAGTGACTTGTTCAGGGTCCTATATTCAGCATACTTCAAAGGTGGGATTTGAACCCAAATCTTCCTGACTCCAAAGTGGCTTATATGTACTATGAAACAATGACTCACTCTTAATTTCTAAGGGTAGAAATTCAGAAATCAGTCATTCCTAAAACCATGAGGTCAAAGCTAGTCAGTGAAAAAAGCCAAGCACTGAGATTAGGAGAGTGAGGATGATTTATAGGCAAATTTTTATTTGAATAACTTCAAAATTTCCACCTTATCTAAACTTATCTTCCCCAGATCTTGTCAGAGGGTTCTGCAAGCTGTAGGAACTTACCCTTTAGTAATTATTTCCTCAAGTTTTCTGTTTTATTGATCTCTTGCTTCATTTCTTTTAGGTATTCATCTAATCCTTGTGGAAAAAACAGACATTTTTTCCCTTTGATGTAACGTGCTCTCCTGGCAGTTACTATTACCAGTCTGTCCTAGACCCACCAGAGTACCTTTGACCACTGTCCTTTGCAATGTGAACTCTGCCCAGCTCGCCTCCTCTGAGGCCTTCAAAGGTCTCTGGCCACAATCTCTTGAATCTATAGCTTAATAACCGGTAGCGCACTCAAGAACAGCCACGTGTAATCTTAAAAGCCTTTATTATACCTACTCACATAATGCCCTGACTGATGCCCGGACTTCTTGGTTCCTGAGTGAACACCTGGTCAGAAGACCCACGTGTTCACTACCAAAATCCTTACCTCTTTTGGCTATCCATCTTGGCTTGGCCACCCAGGCTAGGAAGCCAGGGTGAAGAGTGCCAGGTTAAAGAGAGCGACTGCTGCCTGCAGTGAGTTTATAAAGGACCTATGAGGTCACACACACAGCCAATCAGCGAGAGAGTCACCCATTACGAAGCTATCTCAATATGGCCAGGATCCCACCCAAGGGCAGTCCTAATATCCACAGAAATTACTTCCTTGGGGGACTCAAATCTCCCAATGCGCTGTGGCGCTGCCCATTTAAAAGGCTCTTACACTTTGAGATTCTTCTTGTAGTTGCTATGGAATTGCTATGGAATACTTACAGGTTGGATTTCTTGACATTTCTGGAACTATTATATTTCTTTAAAATGGTTATTATCTTCTTTGGTGTACTCATTTTCTAGTCTTAGTTTCTGAATTGAAATTTTGTTCCAGAGACATGTTTCACCTTTTTATACAGTTTTGGATGGAATGGACTTCCTTGCTTGTTCTACCCCTGGACCAGTTGGGCTTCTTTGCTATTTTCCATCTCTCAGGGGTAAACCCCTCTCCATCTTCATGGTTTGAAGTGTTAGTATTTCAATGTCCATATGACACCTCATAGCTTCTGCCTCAAGATAGCCTGAGCTGAGTGTTGTGCTCTAATGTTTCCACTGTAGATTTCTAACCTTTTGGGTTTTCTCAGTCTTCTGCTTTTATTGCCTTTGGATATAGAGATTTACATGTATCTCTGCTGAGTGTCTACCATCTTGTCTCAAATATGAGTGCTGGTTTTTCTGGTGACTCGCTTTTCTATTGTTTATGAATTTCTGATTGAATTTTTTGTACAGTTGTGGGTAGGAAAAGCCATTCATTATAACTTCTAGATCATTCTTTGGTCTAGTGTTATTTTTAGGTCTTTTATTTTGTTTTATACTGAAAATATATATGGGATTTTGGATGCCGGCAATCAAGAGAGATTCAAGTCAACATTCTATTAAGTCCTATTACATGTTCTTTAAAAATTGAGGTGCAAAAGTCTGGTGAAGTATTATATTTCTTTTTATAGTAGATAGAAATTTTTTTAAAAAAGAAAAATTTATGTTTTTGAAAAACATCACAGCAATCCCTTCTCTTCCATTTCTTCCATCATTCTGTTGGTATCCTATTTGATTAAACAAGAACAATTTTAATATAAATTTACTTACTTAATAATTTTGACTGAAAATTTATATTTAAGGGAATAACTGGAAATGAGTGGGCAGAAATGGAAGGGAGAGAATGCTTCAGAGCATTGGATTTAGAATCATAGAGGCACAGATTCAAGTCCTGCCTCCTTCATATATTTATTGTATTATTTCATCTATTAGTGTTCCAGAAAACTCTAAATCTGTAAGTTCCAGATGAATTGTTGATCTGTACTAATAGAATGAATTTCCACGATTTCCTACATTAATGAAGTTAAAGTTATACTCTGCCTCCTCTCTACCATAAAGTCATCTCTATCCCTTCTTATATTTGAGCTGTTTGTGTTGCACTTTTTCAATTTTAATTAAGAACCATAGATTGAACCTGGAGAATAGTCCAGAAATATCTCCAAGATTCAGGACAAAGTTTCTAGATAGTCTCAGTGTAAGACAGATTATAATGAAAAAAATCAGACATTTAATTTAACATTTATTAAGTATTTTCTACATGTAGAATAACTGCATTAATTATTGAGAATATCTGCTTCATTTTCCAGATGACAAACTGAAGTAGAGAAAGGTTAAATAATGTGAGAGAGAGGTCCCTTAACTAGCAAATGAAAGAGAAAGAATCTGTCCTCAGACCTGATTCCAATCTATGGTTCTTTTATTATAAAACATCTGTCTCCTTTTGATATAATCTTAGTCTCTTTCTTTCCACTCCTTGCCTTATCCCCATTCTTGGTTTACAGACCTCTCTAGGGAATTCCTATTACTGTGACCTATTATAAAACCATAGGTAATAGTTTCTATACAACTAGACAATCTATTAGGATGACATGTATGGACAGTATAAAAAAAAGTTCACTTTTCCTATCTAGCTCTGGAAGCCAATGAAGATATTTGCCAAATCTTAAGTTCTTGTGACTTTTGTCTTGTGTCTAAAAATCACAGATTCTCACAGCTGGAATCCCTCTGTTTTTCTTTTCTGATATTTGTGTGGCATCATCACTCAAGGCCTTTCCCCAAGTTTCTCATCCACTTTTCAAACCTCTCTATCCTATAAATCGCTCTCTCAAAATTTGTCACTACACATGTGATCTATCTAGGGCATAGTAATACTGCAATTATCAACTCTCTAGTTGTGGATACTGACCTTCAATGTCTCAAGCCTAAATTTGCATAACATTTCTTGGCTCCCAAATTATACTGTTGACATATTGAATTTATAATTCACTAAAACTCCTAGATTTTTTTTTTCCATATGAATTGCTCTCTAACCATACATCCTCCAAATTATTCTTGGGAAATTTTTAAAAACACAAATATGAAATTTGGTATTTATTCCTCTCAAATCTCATCTTAAAACATTCAAGCAGCATTTCAATCTGTTGGGACTTTAGGTGGTCATCTACTTTGTTTTCAAAGCACTAAAATGCTGCTATAAATATTTTTTAATTTTGGACTATTTAGAGTATATGCCTAGCAGTGTGATTCTTTGTTGGAGAATAGCCCAGAGAAAGTTACATCTTAGTCAACTTCTTATAATAATAATAATTCCAAATTACTTTCTGAAATGGTTGTGCTAATTCATGACTACATGACTACAGGCAAGCAATAATACACCCCTAATTCCACAACTTCTCCAATATCAACTATTTCCATCTTTTGTCATCTTTACCAATTTGCTGGATCTGAGATGACAATTTGAAAGTTATTCTGATTTGTATTTTTCTCATTAATAGTGATTTGAAGTAGTCGATAATATGGTTTAACGGCCTATCCTTGGCAAAGTCATATTGGTCTTGAGTGTAGGGTTATGCCAGTAAAGTTCGCTAGGCTACAGTCTTCTCTTTATTAAAAACTATGGCATTGGCTCTCCTTAAGTCCTATGGTACTTATCTCATTCTTTATGCTATTGCAGATTAGTTAGTAGCTCAGCAAAAAAAAATCTATCTATTCTTTTAATATTCTGATTTTAGTACAACTATTTTCCTACATGTATTTCTTCCTTCATTATAATCTAAGTTCTTGAGAACAAGGACTGCCATACTTTTCTATTTGTATTCCCATCTTGACATATAGAATGCATCTGTTAAATGTTTTTTCATTCATGCATGAATGCAGCATATATTCAGGAAAAGGATGATTGAATCTCTAAAATACAGCAGTGTTGGCTACTTTGTCCTGGTTCAGAAACCAGTGGATCAAAAACTAATTGTGAGACCTCCAATGCAACTACAAAGAGGCAAAAGGGAATCCCTGAACCCCCGCATAACAGGCAGGACTTGGCCAAGCCTATCCAGCACTGGAAGGAAGTAGTAGCATTGGCCCCAGGTCAGTGTAAAGCCATTGTCACTTTGTAGAGGAAGCTTGAGACAATTTCCCCGGTGCCTTAGCTGTAGACTTCAACCTTTAAAAACAAGCAAAAAAGCATAAAAAGATCTGACCATAGAGAGATATTATGGAGACAGAGAAGAATAGATCTCAAATCCTGAAAATTCTAAAGGCAAAACACCTTCAGATGAAGCCTCAAAGGGGGATATGAACTAATTTCCAACCCAAAAGACTCTCTTGGTAGAATTCAAAAAGGATCTTAAAAGAGAGAAGAAAAATGGGAAAAAGGAAATGAGAGTTTTGCAGAAGAGTTTAAAAAAGGAAACACAGACGGTATCTGAAGAAAGCAGTTCCTTAAAAATACATTTGATGAAGTGGAAAAAAATATACTTAAGAAAACCACTTCTTAAAAATTAGATTTGGAGGGACAGTTAGATGGCACATTGGATAAAGTGACTCTGAAGTCAGGAGGACCTGAATTCAAATCCAGACTCAGACATGAATACTTCCTATCTATATGCCAAGTCACTTAACCCCAATTGCCTCAGGGAAAAAAAAAAAGATTTGGAGAAATGGAAAAAGAAAACAACTCCTTGAAAAATAGAATTTGTGAAAAGGAAAAAGAGGACAACTCCTTAAAACAAAAATAGAATTGGTGAAATGGAAAAAAAAATCCAAAGAACAAACTGATAATTCTTTAAAAATTCAATTGGCCAAATGCAGAAGGAAGTTGGAAAAAATCTAACAAGAAAATAATTCACTAAAAATTAGATTTGGATAAATGGAAATGAATGACTCAATGATATATCAAGAATCAGTCAAACAAAACAAAACAAAATGAAAAAAAAATAGAAGAAAATGTAAAATACCTCACTGAAAAAACAACTGATCTGGAAAATAGATCTAGGAGAGATGATCTAAAAATTATTGGATTATCTGAAAACCACAATGAAAAAAAAAGAGCCTGGAAAAACATCTTTTAAGATTTAAGGAACACTGCCCGGATGTCAAAGAATCAGAAGGTAAAATAACCATTGAAAGAATCCACTGATCACCTTCTAAAAGAGATCCTAAAATGAAAATTCCAGAATTATCAGTCCAAAGAAAAAATGCTGCAATCAGCCCCAGGGATGAAGTCTCCCATAAAATGAAAGCAGATAGCAGACAGGATTAAAAACCAGTATCCTACAATATGTTATTTATAAGAAACACATTTGAAGCAGAGAGATACATACAAAGTAAATGTAAAAGGCTGGAGCAGAATCTATTATGCTTCAGCTGAAGTAAAAAAAGCAGAGGTAGCAATCCTTATCTCAAATCAAACAAAAACAAAAATAGATCTAATCAAAGGAGATAAGGAAGAAAGCTACATTTTGCTAAAGGGCACCATCGATAATGAGGTAATATCAATACTAAACATATATGCACCAAATAGTATAGCATCCAAATTCCTAGAGGAGACATTAAGAGCTGCAAGAAGAAATAGACAGCAAAACTATACTAGTAAGCAAACCTCAAACTCCCTCTATTAGAACTACACAAATTGAACCCAAAATAAACAAGAAAGAAGTTAAGGATGCAAATAGAATTTTAGAAAAGTTAGGTATGATAGAACTTTGGAAAAAATTGAATGGGGACAGAAATGAAAATACTTTTTTTTTCCTCAATGGTACATGGAACCTACACAAAAATTGGCCACATATTAGGGCATAAAAATCTCACAATCAAATGCAGAAAGGCATAAATAGTAAATGCATCCTTTTTAGATCATGTTGCAAAAAAATTTACATGTAATAAAAGACCAGGGAAAAAATAGACCAAAAATTAATTGGAAAGTAAAAAACCTAATTCTAAAGAATGAGTGGGTAAAACAATAAGCCATAGAAACAATTGATGATCTCATCCAAGCAAATGACAATAATGAGACAAAATACCAAAATTTATGGGATGCAGCCAAAACATTTTTTAGGACAAATTTTATATCTTTAAATGCTTACTTGAATAAAATAGAAAAAGAGAAATTCAATGAATAGGGCATGCAACTAGAAAAGCTACTAAAACAAATAAAACCCCCCCAATTAAAAAACAAATTTGAAATTCTGAAAATGAGACATTAATAAAATTGAAAGTAAGATAACTATTGAACTAATAGAGAACTAAGAGTTGGTTTTATGAAAAAACCAACAAAATAGATAAACCATTAGTTAATTTTATCAGAAAAAAGAAAAGAAGAAAATCTAATTGCCAGTATCAAAAATGAAAAGGGTGAATTTACCACCAATGAAGAGAAAATTAAAGCAATATTTAAGTTATTTTGCCCAATTATATGCCAATAAATCTGATAATCTAAGTGAATTAGATGACTACTTACAGAAATATAGATTGCCCAGGTAAACAGAACAGGAAATGAATTAATTAAAAAGTTTCATTTTAGAAAGAGAAATTGAACAAACTATTAATGAACCCACTAAAAACAAAATCTCCAGGGCCAGATGAATTTACAAGTGAATTCTACCAAACATTGAAAGGGGAATTAATTCCAGAACTACACAAATTGTTTGGAAAAATAGGGGAAGAAAGAGTGCTACCAAATTCCTTTTATGACACAGATATGGTGCTGATACTTAAATCAGTTACGGCCAAACAGGGAAAGAAAATTATAGACCAATTTCTCTAATGAATATTTATTTAAAAATCTTAAATAAAATATTAGCAAACAGATTATAGCAATTTATCATCAGTATAATACACTTCAATCAAATGGGATTTATACCAGGAATACAGGGCTGGTTCAATATCAGCAAAACTATTAGCATAATTGACTATATCAATAACCAAATCTACAGAAATCACATGGATATCTCAGTAGATACAGAAAAAGCATGTGACTAAATCTAGCACGTATTCCTATCAAAAATACTAGAAAACATAGGAATAAATGGAGTTTTTCTTAAAATGATAAATAGCATCATATGTAATGGAAATTAGCTAAAAGCATTTCCAATAAGTTCAGATGCCCACTATCATCATTACTATATTGTATTAAGAACATTAGCATTAGTAATAAGAGAAGAAAAATAAATTGAAAGAATTAAAGTAATGAGGTGTAATGTACTTCTCTAGATTATAATGTTCTCTGGGAGCATGTTTCTTGGGGAGCTTCTGGAGGCAGCCTTAGTTTCAGTTCACTTTCAATATTCCCAAATGCAGCCAGGAGTTAAAGTCCAAATCCTTTAAGTTTTCCTTGAAAGTCTTGTCTCTTTTCCTGGGCCTGGTTAGATTTCTTAGAGGCCTATCTCTCTCCTTGGTTCCGAGAGCTCTCTCTGAATGTCTCCAGCCAGCACAAAGGTGGAAGTTAGAATGAATCTTGACTCCACCTCCAAGAGTGGGATTGTGGGTTTCTGTGGGCTTGGCCCTGAGAGCTTCTTGCTTATAGTTCTACCCGACTTGTGATTCTCCTTGTTATATATGCTTTCTAAAGGTGTGAACTCCTTTAAAGGTGTGAACTAAGTACATTAGCACCTTGTTTCAAGTTCTGGCTTATAACATCTCCCACTTTTTTTTTTTTGATTTAGAACACAAGGTGGTCATGACCTCCCTGACTTCTCAAGGAGGTGAGAACCCCAAAAAAGAAGGTGATCACTCCTTCCCTGATTGCTCAAAAAAGAAGTAAAACACCATAAAAAGAAGTTATCACAACTGTCCCTGACTTCTCAGGAAGGGAGATGAAAACACCAAAGGAAATGGGAAATCGAATCAGATTAGTGTGTTTCTGAAGGGACTTACTTAAAACAGGTGTACATAAATCCATGAAGATGGGAGATATTATACATAATTACATAAATTACATAAGCACATAGTAATATAACACAGGCTAGAAATGATGGAACAAATAACATGAATCAACATGAGGAATTATACATGTCCATAAGTCCCAGAAATAGTCCAAAAGGAATCCATTATCCATTAGTTCATGTGCCAGGAATCCAATACTTCCTGCAAATTTTGAAGTCCTGCAATAGTCTCATCAACAATTTTTCATCTCAAGGAATCCAATGATTCCTGCTGGTTTTCAAGTCTGGCAACAGTCTCATCTTGTGTTAGGGAATCTAATGATTCCTCCAGATTTTGTTCTTAGGTCTTCTCCTTTGTTTCCAGATTTTTCTCTTTTTCTGTCTCTCTCCAGATGCTCGTTGCCACTCATCTGTTTCCTTTTCCATCTGTAGAGATACAAGCAAACCCTTTCTCCCAAGCAGTTAACCTATCTATCTAGTCTCTTTTATTTACCACTTTCTAGATTTCTCCTCATCACCTGGCAATTACATTGGAGCTACTGGCACTGGACACTGCCCTTCTGTTGGATTAAAAAAGCCTGTATTCCCCCCAATTGTAATCCCTTTCTACTATCTGATTGCTTTTTAGCTGATAAATCATGTTAAATCATGATAAATCTTTTTAGCATGATAAATCACCTTTCTGCCATGTGATTGCTTTTTTGCTGATTGATCACATCAGAGTCCTAGACTTTTAAAGACTCTCTGGGTGTAAAACTAAGCTGCTATCATGCCCCACTTGTCTTTTGTATGGTATCTTGGAGTTGGGACCTGCTTCTCATTTCCCTGGGTCAATCTACATTCTGAGGCCCAGTGGAAGCCCTTGTTGCATTTTGGACATAGGGTTTTAGGTCTTCTCTCAGTCTGTCTTCTCACTCTATTTCTTTGCCTACACTGAGCTCTTAGATGTCCAACTTTTCCATACTGAAAACATTGACGATTTTCTTTTGCAGAAATGGCAGAGATCGTACCCCTCCCCACTCTGGTCTGAGCTATGTGAGCTGTCTGTCTAGCTCTGGCTTGCCTGCCCTCAGTCTGCGCCCAGTCTGTTCAAACCTCCCCTGAGCAAACACAGACCTTCTCTGGCAAATTTCAAGGATGTTGTCTAATTTGTGGGTTTCTTTTCTGGTCAAGCATTAACTCTGAGGTTTGTCATGAAGTAACTCCTGAGAGAAAACACAGAGCTCAAGCAGCTGACTGCCTCCACGCCGCCATCTTGGCCAGAAGTCCCGGGACACTAATACATTGCTGGTGGAGTTGTGAACTGATCCAACCATTCTGGAGAGCAGTTTGGAACTATGCTCAAAAGTCTACATAACTGTGCATACCCTTTGATACAATAATATCTTTACGAGATCTGTATCCCAAAGAAACCAGAAAAAAGGGCAAATGACCCACATGTGCAAAAATGTTTGTGGCTGCAAAAATATTTATGCCAGCCCTTTTTGTAGTGGCAAGAAACTGGAAACTGAGTGGATACCCATCAATTGGAATGGCTGAATGCATTATGGTATAAAAATCTAATGGAATATTGTTGTTATATAAGAAACAACCAGCAAAAAAAGAAAGAAAGAAACAACCAGCAAGGACTGGAGAGACTTACCATGAACTGATGCTAAGTGAAGTGAGTAGAACCAAGAGAATATTATCCATAGCAACAATAAGACTGTGTGATGATAAATTCTGATGGACTTGGTTCTTTTCAACAATGAGGTTATTCAGGCAAATTCCAATAGGTTTGTGATGGAGAGAGCCATCTGCATCCAGTGGAAGGAGTAGCGGACTAAAAGGTGGATACTATTTTCACCTTTTTTGTTTGTTTTTTCTTTTTGATTTTTTTCTTTTTTGATCTATTTTTTATTGTGTAGCATGATAAATATGGAAATATGTTTAAAAGAATTTCATATGGTAGCATGATAAATATGGAAATATGTTTAAAAGAATTTCATATGTTTAACCTATATTGGATTCCTTGCTGTCTAGGGGAAGGGGAAGTGTGGAGAGAGAGAGAGAAATTTGGAACACAAGGTTTTGCAAGGATGAATTATGAAATTTATTTTTGCATGTATTTTGAAAATAAAAAACTATTATTAAAATTTAAAAAGAAAGAAAAAAGAAAACCTGTTTTCCAATTTAACTTCAAGCACTTGCTAGTTTTGAAACCTGGAAAAATACTTAACTTCAGTTTTCTCTGGCAGAGTTGTTGTTAGGATAAAATGTGACTATATTTGAAAAACAAACCTTAAAAGGGCTATCTATATAGATAACTGCTATTGTTTTAATTATTATTATCATCACTAGAGACATCTGGCATTATAGCAAATCAATAGAGAGGTCCTAGCGTCCAACAATCTCTTTTAACCTTCAAAATAATTCCATTGGGATGAAGCAACTTTTTAGACAAAGCATAGCCAATAACAAAAAGTCAACTTCTTTCAATAAAGTGACTATACCATATTCAGTGTATTTTTCATCAGTCAGTCCAGAATTTTTTTTTTTAACAGAGAGGGTAATTTCTAATGAGGCCATAGAGATTTGTTTTATGTGGCAAAGGGCAACAGGAGATGCCTTTGTGGGCTTTTTTTTGTTTTGTTTTGTTTTGTTTTGTTTTGTTTTATTATGTCTTACTGTGGGTGGTAGAGTCTCTATAATAACCTCCTGTGCTTCCATTAAGGACTTCCCATTTGATACTTTGCATCCATATGGTTTTCAAAATCAGTTTATAGGAAACCATATCCATTTTCCTCATCCCAGAAGTCAAAAGTTACTAAGTATGACATCAAATTGACTTTTGTATAATTTCTTTAGTTCATTGATGCTGAGGAGCCTTTTACCATCTGAGATTTCTGAGTGCTACTCAGAGGAAAATGGGTCTTTCCCTTGAAATAGCATGAAACATATGGGAATTAGATCTTCTGTGTTAAATTAATAGTTTGGGGAACTAGAGTTTTTATCAAGTTTGTACCAAATTCACTGTAGAAAGAAAGTCCTTTTCCCTCATAGAAAAACTTGATTGTTAAACTGAGACTGAATCTGTTAAGAATTGCAATTTGCACATTGGTTTAATTTGGAAACTCACATTCTATTTTACTTTCAAAAAAGGTTTTCTTGGGTTTCATTGCTAAAGTTTGCATTGAGGTATTTACATTAACAGACATATGGTATGTGTAAAAATAAATCACCAGCCAGTATTAGAGATGGGAAAGTCAATTATTATGCTGACAAGCTGCTGTTAGCCTGTGCTTTGGAAATATCTTTCAATTCAGTGTATATCAAATGATAAGAACTGAACATGTTGTATTCTAAGCTAAGAGACCTTTCTTTGTTCTTTTCCATTTCTCCCTCTGGAATAATGTTCACCTAAATATAAGAAGCAGTATGACATGATGTATGGTGGCTTGTTAGGTTCTTACTAAGTGCTAAGTCGGTACTTGATAAATCTCTAGTTCTGGCCTTTCCTGGGGAAGAGCTTGCATGCTTAGGAGGAGCAAGTTCATTGGTTGAAGTAATTCTTCCCAGAAGCCCTTGCATTATCCCATGCCCATTCTCTGGGAGGATAAAGAGGGCAGCTCTGGAAAGGGAGTCTCTGCTCTAGACCAGACTTAAGGCAGCTCTCTGCAGGAAGGGAAATCACTTCTCTGGACGAGAGTTAACGGCAACTGTATGGAGACAATGGTTCTCTACAGGAAGAAGAATCTGTCCGAGAGATTTGAGTTGACACAGCAGATCTCCTCCCAGAGAGCAATCGGCAGCTTCTGGAGACAACAGCATGTTACATATTGGCGCCCAACGTGAGGCAAGGACTTTTGCTTATCCTGACAAGGACTTATTCTGAGCCCTTCAGAGGAGCTAGACTGGACCATCGCAGTGGCTGGTCCTGAAATCAGGAAGGTCTTCAGAACCGACTCAAACCAGCGTGGTTGTGTGGCTACATGGAAAACCTAGTTACCACTCACAACTTTCTAAGACTGTATATTTCAGAGCAAGATGCCAATATGCATTAGTAGAAGGAGTTTCTATACCAATGAAATCACAGACCAGGTATCTATTTACACATATACATATATAAATATAATATGTAACAATGTAATATGAATTGATTAAATACAATATAATAATTACATATTATATATATTTTATAATCATGTGCATAATTATAATAACATGTATAAAATATTCAAATGTCTATCATGCATTTATATAATTGTGTGTATAATAATTATAATAATGTGTATAAAATATTCAGATATGTATAAATCCATGTATGCAAACAAACTCAATCCACATGTCTTTCCCTTTCTGTCTAGATTTCTATGGAGTAAATTTGAAATGAGGATATTTATGGTGCCTTTACAGTACTTTTATCTTCACTACCCTTCAGCAATATTGATCTTCTTGCTGTTCCTTGCATACAATATTACATCTCCTATCCTTATGCCTTTTTATTAGTTTGTCCTTTATTCCTGGAATGCTCTTCCTTCTCACCTATACCTCCTGACTTCCTTATTTTGTTTTTTGTTTTTTTTTAAAGGGTCAATACAAATCTTGCCTTTTGAGGGGAATTCTTTCCCAATTTTCCCATCTTCTAGCCTTTTCCTCTCTGAAATTTCCATCCGTTGTGTAAATATTTTGTATATAAAGGATTATCGGCATATTGTATCCCTCATTGGAATGTAAGCTCCTTGAGGATGTGAACTATGTTTGTGTTATTTAAAAGAAATTTTCACTGGAAACTGAGTGGATGCTCATCAATTGGTGAATGGCTGAATAAATTGTGGCATATCAATATTATGGAATACTATTGTTCTGTAAGAAATGACCAACAGGTTGATTTCAGAAAGGCCTGGAGAGACTTACATGAACTGATGGTGAGTGAAATGAGCAAGACCAGGAGATCATTGTATACTTCAACAAAAATACTATATGATCATCAATTCTGATGGATGAGGCCCTCTCCAACAAAGAGATGAACCAAATCAGTTCCAATAGAGCAGTAATGAACTGAACCAGCTACACTCAGCAAAATAACTCTGGGAGTTAATTATGAACCACTACATAGAATTCCCAATCCCTCTATTTTTGTCTGCCTACATTTTTGATTTCCTTCACAGGCTAATTGTACACTGTTTCAAAGTCTGATTCTTTTTGTACAGTAAAATAACTGTTTGGACATGTATATATATATATATATATATATATATATTGTATTTAACTTATACTTTAACATATTTAACATGTTTTGGTCAAGCTGCCATCTGGGGGAAGGGGTAGGAGGAAGAAGGGGAAAAGTTGAAACAAAAGGTTTTGCAATTGTCAATGATGGAAAATTACCTAAAAAATTAATTAATTAATAATAAAATAAAAATAAAAGAAATTTTCAGTGCTTAGCACAGTACCTGATACATAGTAAACACATGATAAATGCTTGCTATCTGATATAACTGCCTAACAGTTGCCAAAAAGTCAATATGTTCATTATCTTCAGATAGTGATAGTATCCTACCTCAGAAACTTATTAGCTGTATGATTTGGGCACTTTCTTAATCACTGTCTGTCTAAATTTCCTTATTTATAAAATGAGGATAGTAATAGCATGTCCTTTCCAGAACTGTTGTAATAATAGGGTAAGATAATGTTTATAATTCATTTTGCACTCCAGAAAGTGCTATATAAACGTCATCATTATTGTCATTTTTGTCGTCATCATCATCATCACCACAGTAGCTAAGGACTTTCAGACTCATTAAGATGATTTTATTACTACTACCTTCTCTTCTCCAACACTGAGTCCACATATTTTTTCCACCATTAGTACAGTTCACAATTGCCTTTCTATGATTTCCTTGTTAATTTGTGGTCTTTTTTTGCCAAAATATTTTACCTTCTGCAAAGACTACTATCATCTCTTTAGTTGAAATACTTTTATGTAGTTTTAAAATGTTTATTGAATGTGATATTTTCTTAGTAAAATTTTAAATTCCTGTTTGTTCTGAAGTCCAGAAGCACTGACCATTGTATTCCTCACTTGATAGCAATCATGGAATTCAGAAGACCTGAATTTAAATCTAGCTTCAAACACTTAGTAGCTGTGTGAACCTGGGCAAGTCATTTAACCTGTCTGCCTCAGTTTTCTTATCTATAAAAAGGGAATAATAGTAGCACATGCTTTCTTGGATTGTTGTGAATGAGAAAACATTTATAAAGCAGTTCACAGGGGACTTCTAGGAATGGAGCCATGATGGCAGAGACTACACACATTTCTCTCTTATCTTCTCTACAACCTCAGACTAATTAGCAAATCCAGCCTCTGAATTAGCTCTGGATCAGCAGAATCCACGAATATTGGGAGTGCAACAAATTATCAGCAGAAGATAATTTCTAAGATCACCTGACAAGATCTGTTTCAATTGGAAATGGAAGGGAGGCAGCCAAACACAAGGCTGAGCACAAACACCAGCTCAGACAGTGAAGAACCCTGGGGTGGTGCAGACTCCATGGGTGGTGCAGACTCTGCATAATAGAAAATCTATAGGGAGGAATCTATAGGAATTGACAGCAGTTTTGGACACTTTGCTTTGGTTGCAAGCCAGTGATCAGCAGAGAAGTTACAAAACATTCAAAACAAACTCAAAAGATCAGTAGTGAACCCCAAAAGCCTAAATCTCAAGGGATTTGGCCACACCCACCCAACACTAGGAGTGAATCAGCACTGAACCAGCACAGCCCCAATTGCTTTTAAAATCTCTCCTGCTCTAAAAGCAGGTGGTAACTTTAAAAAAAAAAAAAAAAAAAAGAGTAAAAAAAGTAAGAGGACTTTGACAATAGACAGCTTCTATGGAGAAAGAGAAGAACAGATTTTAAACCTTGAGGAGACTAAGGGCAGATTGTCTCCAGGATGATGCCCCAAAAGGTGATATAATCTGATACTCATTACACAAGGTTCTCCTAAAAGAAATTTAAAAGGATCTTAAAAGATAACTAGAAGAAAAATGGGGAAAGGAAATGAAAGCTTTGCAAGAGGGTTTGAAAAAGGCAACACAAAATAGATAAAGTGAAATGGAAAAAGCATATAAATCATTAAAAAGATAGATTTGATAAAAATGGAAAAAGCAAACAACTCCAAAAAAGCCCCCAGAATTTGTGATACAGAAAGAGAAAGCAACTCCCAGAAAAACAGAATTTGTGAAACAGGAAAAGAAAATAACTCCTTAAAAAACAGAATTCGTGAAATGGAAAAAAATTCCATAGAACAAAACAACTCATTTAAAAATTCAATTGGACAGTACAAAAAAAAAGTAAATGAAGGAAATAATTCACTAAAATTCAGAACTGAACAAATGGAATTGAATGACTCAATGAGACAACAAGAATCAGTCAAGCAAAACCAAAAAAATGAAAAATTAGAAAAAAATGCAAAATACCTAATTGGGAAAATAGGACCTGGAAAATAGACCTAGGAGAGACAATCTAAGGATTATTGGACTCCTTGAAATACATGATGAAAAAAGAGCCTACACACTATTTTTCAGTAAATCTTCAAAGAGAACTGCCTGGATATCATAGAAACAGAAGGTAAAATGACCATTGAAAGAATTCATTGAACACCTGCTAAAAGAGACCCCAAAATTAAAATCCCAAGGAATAATATGGCTAAATTTCAGAACTATTGGAACAAGGAAAAAATATTACAAGCAGCCAGAAAGAAACAATTCAAATACTAAGGAACCACATTAAGGATTACTCAGAACCTAGCAGCTTCCACATTAAAGGACTGAAGGGCCTGGAATCCGATATTCTGAAAGGCAAGGGAACTTGGAATGCAGCCAAGAATAAATTACCCTGCAAAACTGAGCATTTTCTTTCAGGGAAGAAGATGGAAATTCAATGAAACTGGTGAATTACATTTATTTTTGATGAAAAAACAGAACTAAACAAAAATTTTGACCTGCAAATATAGAACTCAAGAGAAGCATAAGAAGGTTAAAAACAAAACAAAACAAACAAAAAAAACCCCCCACAACTCTTGAGCACTGTATTTCTGTTATGGGTGTACATAGAAAGTACATGTATAATCTGATTTTACTGTTATAAAAAAGAAACTAGAGATGGAAAGGGGATTGTAACAGAAAAAAAGGGGAAAGTGAAGGTACAAAAAGGGAAACTACATCTAACGAAGAAACAAAAGAAACCTATTATATATGAAGGAAAGAAGGGAGGGAGATGAACATTGTGTGAATCTTACTCTCATCAGATTTGGCCCCCCAATATAATATTAGATATATTCTCTCTTCTTGTAGAAAAGTGGGAAAGAAAAGGGGAAAAGGAAAGGGGTAGCCTAAATAGAAGGGAAAAGAGAAATAGCAAGGGAAAGGGATAAGAAAGGGGCATGGTCTCTAAAGGGTAAGGGTCACAGGAAGAGCAGGAGTCACAGCATTCTGCAGTCAGGAAGTAAATATAGGTCTTGAGATCCATGGATGTGATTTGCTGTGAGTAAACAGGGACCAATTGCCTTGTGAGCGGGAACTCTGGCCACATTGAGATCACATTGTTAATGGGAAGTATCTCCTTCAATGATTGGCTGTGTGTATGACCTCATAGACTTTAAGCAGTGAGACAAAGAAGTAGGTCCACTTTGACCTGGTGTTCATTTGGGAGTCGGCAGGGGGTCAGGGGCAGGATGTGAACATATGAATAAAAGACCTTGAGCTTGCACATGGCTGTGCCTGAGCCTGCTGCCATGTATCTAAATCATTCTTCTTATGGAAAAACAGCCAGAGATCTCTGAAGACCTCAGATAGAGAAAAGCGTGGTAAAACTGATCTAAGCACTGCAAAAGACAGTGGTGACTGGAGATTTCTTCATTTTTTTCAAATCATAATGCAATAAAAACTGCATTCAATAAAAAGCCAGGGGAAAATAGACCAAAAAAGTAAATTAGAATGGGATTATTTAGTTTCCAAAGAGTGAATGGTTGAAACAGCAAATCAATCAATCAATAATTTTATTCAAGAGAATGACAATAATGAGACAACATACCAAATTTGTGAGATGCAGCCAAAGCAATAATAAGGGGGAAATTTTATATCTCTAGCTGCTTACTCACATAAAATAGGGAAAGAGAAGATCAAAAAATTGGGCTTACAACTAAAAAAGCTAGAGAAAGAACAAATTAAAAACTCCCAATCAAATACCAAACTTGAAATTCTAAAAAGGAGAGATCAATAAAATTGAAACTAAAAAAGCTATTGAATTAATAAATAAAACTAAGAGTTGGTTTTATGAAAAAAAAATAACAAAATAGATAAAGCTTTAGTTAATTTAGTTAGAAAAAGGAAAGAGAAAAATCAGATTGCTAGTCTCAAAAATTACTAGAGTAATTATCAGGAGTTACTTTGCCCAACTTTATGACAACCAAGGTGAAATGGATTAATACCTATAAAAATATAGATTGCCCAGATAAACAGAAGAGGAAATAAATTACTTAAATAATCCCATTTTAGAAAAAGAAATAGAACAAGCTATTAATCAACTCCCTAAAAAAATCCCCAGGACTATAAGGATTTACAAGTGAATTCTACCAAATATTTAAAGAACAATTAATTCCAATATTATACAAACTATTTGAAAAAATAGAGAATGAAGATTCTTACCAAATTCATTTTATGATACAGACATTGTACTGATATCTAAACCAGGTAGGACAAAAACAGAGAAAGAAAATTATAGACCAATCTTCCTAATGAACATTGATGCAAAAAATCTTAAATAAAATATTAGCAAGGAGATTACAGAAAATCATCCCCAGGATAAAACACCATGACCAAGTAGAATTTATATCAGGAATGCAGAGCTGGTTCAATATTAGGAAAACTATTAGCATAATTGACTATGTAAATAACCAAATTAACAAAAACTATATAATTATCTCAATAGATGCAGAAAAAGCATTTGATAAAATCCAACATCCATTCCTAATAAAAACACGAGAGTATAGGAATAAATGGATGTTTCCTTAAAATAGTAACATCTATTTAAAAACATCAGCAAGCATCATATGTAATGGGGATAAACTAGACCCATTCTCAATAAAATCAGGGGTGAAACAAGGCTGTCCACTATCACCATTATTATTCAATATTGTATTATAAATGCTAGCCTCAGCAATAAGAGCCGAGAAAGAGATTCAAGGAATTAGAGTAGGAAATGAGGAAACCAAATTATTACTCTTTGCAGATGATATGATGATATAAGTAGAGAACCCCAGAGAATCAACTAAAAAGCTATTAGAAATAATCCACAACTTTAGCAAAGTTGCAGGATACAAAATAAATCCACATAAATCATCAGCATTCTTAAACATCCCTAACAAAATCCAACAGCAAGAGATACAAAGACAAATTCCATTTAAAATAATTATTGGTAATAGAAAATAATTGGGAATTTATCTGCCAAGAGAAAGTCAGGAACTATATAAGCAAAACTACAAAACACTTTCCACACAAAGTCGGATCTAAGCAATTGGACAAATATCAAGTACTCATGGATAGGTCGAGCAAATATAATTATGAAGGCAATACTCTCTAAACTAATCTATTTAGTGCTATACCAATCAGACTCCCAAGAAACTATTTTGCTGACCTAGAAAAAATAACAATAAAATTCATCTAGAAGAACAAAAGGTCAAGAATTTCAAGGGAACTAATGAAAAAAAATCAAATGAAGATGGCCTAGCTATACCAGATCTAAAACTAAAAGAAGCAGAAATCAAAACCATTTGGTACTGGCTAAGAAATAGAGAAATTGATCAGTGGAATAGGTTAGGTTCACATAACAATATAACCAATGACTATAATAAACTAGTATTTGACAAAATCAAAGGTTCCACTTTTTGGGATAAGAATTCACTATTTGACAAAAATTTCTGGGGAAATTGGATGTTAGTATGGCAGAAAGTAGGCACAGACCCACACCTAACACCATATACCAAGATAAGGTCAAAATAGATTCATGATCTAGATATAAATGATATTATAAACAAATTAGAATAACATAAGATAGTTTACCTCTCAGATTTGTGGAGGAGGAAAGAATTTGTGACCAAAGAAGAACTAGAGATCATTATTAATCATAAAATAGTTTTGATTATATTAAGTTAAAAAGTTTTTGTCCAAACAAAACTAATACAGACAGAATTAGAAGGGAAGCAATAAACTGGGAAATCCAAAGGATCTGATAAAGGCCTCATTTCTTTTTTTTCATTTTTTAAAAATTAATTTTATAATTATAACTTTTTTTGACAGTACATATGCATGGGTAATTTTTTACAACATTATCCCTTGCACTCACTTCTATTCCAAATTTTCCCTCCTTCCCTCCACCTCCTCCCCTAGATGGCAGGCAGTCTCATACATGTTAAATGTGTTATAGAATATCTTAGATATAATATATGTGTGCAGAACCGAATTTCTTGTTGCACAGGAAGAATTGGATTGAGAAGGTAAAAATAACCAGGGAAGAAAAACAAAAATGCAAACAGTTTACCCTCATTTCCCAGTGTTCCTTCTCTGGGTGTAGCTGATTCTGTCCATCAATTGGAACTGAATTAGGTCTTCTCTTTGTTGAAGATCTCCACTTCCATCAGAATACATCCTCATACAGTATCGTTGTTGAAGTGTATAATGATCTCCTGGTTCTGCTCATTTCACTTAGCATCAGTTCATGTAAATCTCTCCAATCCTCTTTGTATTCATCCTGCTGGTCATTTCTTAAAGAACAATAATAATCAATAGAATTCATATACCATAATTTACCTAACCATTCTCCAATTGATGGGCATCCATTCATTTTCTAGTTTCTAGCCACTACAAAAAGGGCTGCCACAAATATTTTGGCACATACATGTCCCTTTCCTTTCTTTAGTATTTCTTTGGGATATAAGCTCAGTAGTAGCACTGCTACTACTGTTTTTGCACACTTTGATAACTTTTTGGGCATAATTCCAGATTGCTCTCCAGAATGGTTAGATTCTTTCACAACTCCACCAACAATGTATCAGTGTCCCTGTTTTCCCACAGCCCCTCCAACATTCATCATTATCTTTTCCTGTCATCTTAGCCAATCTGACAGGTGTGTAGTGGTATCTCAGAGTTGTCTTAATTTGCATTTCTCTGATCAGTAGTGATTTGGAACACTCTTTCATATGAGTGGATATAGTTTCAATTTCATCCTCTGAAAATTGTCTGTTCATATCCTTTGAATATTTATCAATTGGAGAATGGTTTGATTTCTTATAAATTAGAGTCAGTTCTCTATATATTTTGGAAATGAGGCCTTTATCAGAACCTTTAATTGTAAAAATATTTTCCCATTTTGTTACTTCCCTTCTAATCTTATTTACAATAGTTTTGTTTGTACAAAAGCTTTTTAATTTGATGTAATCAAAATTTTCTGTTTTGTGATCAATAATGATCTCTAGTTCTCTTTTGGTCACAAATTCCTTCCTCCTCCACAAGTCTGAGAGATAAACTATCCTATGTTCCTCTAATCTATTTAAGATCTCATTCTTTATGTAAAGGCCTCATTTTTGAAATATATAGAGAATTGACTCAAATTTATAATAGTTCTAGCCATTCTCCAATTGATAAATGGTCAAAGGATATGAACAGACAATTTTCAGATGAAGAAATTGAAACTATTTGTAGCCATATGAAAAGGTGCTCCAAATCACCATTGATCAGAGAAATGCAAATTAAGACAACTCTGAGATACCATTACATAACTGTCAAATTGGCTAAGATGACAGGAAAAGATAATTATGAATGTTGAAGGGGATGTGGAAAAATTGGTACACTGATACATTTTTGGTGGATCCAACTATTCTGGAGAGCAGTTTGGAATTATGCTAAGTAAGTTATTAAACTATGCATTAACCTTTGATCCAGCCATGTTTCTATGGGGCTTATATGCCAAAGAGATCTTAAAGGAGGGAAAGGGACCCACATGTGCAAAAATGTTTGTGGCAGCCCTCTTTGTAGTGGCAAAAAACTGGAAACTGAGTGGATGCCCATCAATTGGACAATGGCTGAATTAATTATGGTACATGAATGCTATGAGTTGCTATTGTTCTGTAAGAAATGACCAGTAGGATGATTTCAGAGAGGCCTGGAGAGACCTATATGAACTGATGCTAAGTGTAATGAGCAGAACCAAAAGATCATTATATACGCAAAAAGAAGACTATATGATGATTAGTTCTGATGGGCATGGCTCTCTTCAACAATGAGATTATTAAAACCAGTTCCACTTGTTCAGTGACAAAGAGAGTCATCTACATCCAGAGAGAGGACTATGGGAAGTGAGGGTGGACTACAACATAGCATTCTCACTCTTTCTGTTGTTATTTGCTTGCGTTTTGTTTTCTTTCTCTGTTTTTCTTTTTCTTCTTTCTTGATAAAATTTTTCTTGTGGAGCAAGATAACTGTATAAATATGTATACATATATTGGATCTAACATGTATTTCAACATATTTAACATGTATTGGACTATCTGCTAGCTAGGGGAGGGGGTGGGGGAAGGAGAAGAAAAATTTGGAATAAAAGGTTTTGCAAGGATCAGTGTTGGAAAAATTACCCATGCATATGCTTTGTAAATAAAAGTTTTAATAAAAAATAACATAAAGCAGTTCACTAACATTGATGTACTATATAAATGCTAGATAATAATAATATTATTGCTTTTGGAAAAACACTCAGAGATCATCCAGTCCAATATATATACCTGAATAAAAAAATCTCTTCTCCAATATCACCAACAAGTGGTCATCAAGCTTTTGCTTGAAAAGTTTTTTGTGAGAAGGAGTCCTTATGTGCTCCCTTGAATTCTTAGTTCTTTTCATGATTATATGCCTTGTTTTCCTAACTTAATTGGAAGCTCCATAAAGAAAGAGATTCTGTAATACTTATTTACATACCTCTGACAATGTCTTGGACATAATAAATATTTATTTGATTAATTAGTGATGTTCTGATTTAAGTTCTTTCTTATGCCAAGAATTTGTGGCCTTTGAAATTATTATGTATCTGTTCCTCTTTTCTTGTATTTTAGCCACTTTAAAGAAGAAAGTAACTTCAGTAATGAACTCAAGATTAAATTGGAAACAGAATTTGGGCTTGGTAAGTTTGGAACATTCTTGGCCAAGAACAGAGGGGTTACTTGATTAAAAAGACTAGCGGCATTTCAGCACTGCATTCTCAACGAATCTCCTGTCCTTCATGAAATTGTCTGACTGAATAAATCATAGCATGCTCAAGCTGAAAGGAATCATAGAAGTGATATATTCCAACACCTTCAAAATGAGGAAATGGAGGCCAAAAGAGGGTGGGTGGCTTGTCTAAGATTATAAATAATTTAATGGAATTAAAATTGAGGTCTCCTAACTCTCAGAGTGTCATAGACTATTTAAGTTGTAAGAGAGTTTAGAAATCATTTAGTCAACTACTCAACAAAATATTCATTTGTTTCTTTTTTCATGTCCAGTACTATTTACATTTTAGCCCATTGTCTTATTTCTTCTTTTTCCCTCTCTCTTTTCTTATTCAGTAACAGACATATTTAGAAGCAAAATTATAGTCTTTATATTTCTTACTTTCTCTTTTTCAAGAAAATGTCATCATCATTCTTCTAATATCTACACATGCTTACTTTTTCCTTGGTTGTCCTATCCAATATCTCCAAAGCAGCAAAACAAAATGAAAAAGCAAAGGAAAAGTAACCTACCGTTTTTTAGGTAGGAACCTACTCCTGCTGGATGCTAAGGACAGAATCAGTAGATAAAGCACTTTGTGCTTTGAATTGTTGAGTCTGAAATCTGACTTGTTCTTGGCCCTCACAGTTTCAACTACAATTAGGAATTATTCTCTTTATCTCCTATGTTGAATTCTTAAAGCTCATAAGCCTAGGAGATACAACTTTGTATACTGATCCCTTAATTTAATGGTATTAAATCATATGGCAGGAACTTCCTAACTCCTATTGTCCCTGAATATAGTCTCTGCTGGTTTGAAAATTCTCATTGTACCCTCAGCTAGATTTAGTTTACCCTTTGAACCATACAGAGCTTAGTTTGAAGCCCAGATCTATTGCTTAATACATGTATGAATTACTACTTTGGCAAATTACTTCACATTTCAAGGCTTTGGGTTGTTCATATTGAAAAGGAACTTATTGGACATGATTATTTATTTGTAAGGTTACATCCTCTAAATTCCATAATATTTCCATTATACCATGCTTTATGAGCATGTTTTTTTTCATTCATGATAACTTTGAATGAAATTCAAGTTATACCATTACATAGAATTCCCAATCCCTCTTTTTTTGTCCACCTGCATTTTTTATTTCCTTCACAGGCTAATTGTATACCATTTCAAAGTCTGATTCTTTTTGTACAACAAAATAACTTTATGGATATGTATACATATATTGTATCTAACTTTTACTTTAACATATTTAACATGTATTGGTCAACCTGCCATCTGGGAAAAAGGGTGGGGGAAAGAAGGGAAAAAGTTGGAACAAAAAGTTTTGCAATTGTCAATGCTGAAAATTACCTATGCATATATCTTGTAAATAAAAAAAAGTATAATAAAAAAAAGAAAGTAAAAGTTAGATACAATATATGTATATATATCCATAAAGTTATTTTGTTGTACAAAAAGAATCAGACTTTGAAATGGTATACAATTAGCCTGTGAAAGAAATAAAAAATGCAGGTGGACAAAAAAAGAGGAATTGGGAATTCTTGTAAATAAAAAAAGCTATTAAAATAAAATAAAATATTAAAAAAAAGAAATTCAGGTTATACAAAGTAAAATTATTTACCTGGTAAAATGTTTGGGTATCCAAAGATGAAATGAGATAATATTTGTTAGATGCTTAGCATAGTGTGCCCAACACATAGTAGGTGCTTAATAAAAATTTGTTCCTTCTCTGCTCTATGTCACCTTCCAATGTCAATGGTCACTTATAAAGATGTGTAGAGGACTGAAAATTCTCTCTAAAGACCAAGAACTTTGAGTGATCCTGATTCTGGCTAACCTTGAAACCCTCAAGGGAGCTAATCTGGACATTATACTTGGTGCCCTAAATGGACTACAACCATAATTTCAGTGAAGAAGTCCCTGTGACCAGGAAATAAGGTGAGTGTTAAAATAGACACACAGGGAACTTACTTTGTTACTTTCATTTTCTAGCTTTAATGGGGCAGATATTAGGAAAAGATCCACTCTCAAACCCACCTCCACCCCAGTGGAGCTCTATAGAAGCATACTTAGATTAATAAAGAGACAAGGTTTGCTTGTAACTTGGGAGAAGATTGGTGGTCTCTTGGAAACATTAGAATGCACGTCCCCTTGGTTCTTTAAGGAAAAAGAAATAGAGGCAGATAACTGGAAACTAGTATGAGATCAACTATGTAATTATTACAATGATAATGGTCTTGATTCAATTTCTAAGGAAACATTCTATATATACAACATAATACGATTGGCCTTAAAGAATCCCACAAGTTCTAGAAAAAAAGAAAAGTTCTAAGAACATCCCGACAAGGAAGCGTGAGAAGAAAGAGAAAGAGAAGGGAGACAGTAAGAAAATATCACCAAAAGGCAATATTTAGGATATGATGTATACCCTAAGGAGCTTACATACAAAAACTTTCTATAAGAACAGAGAAGCTAAAAACTTTAAATGACTTTCAGAAATTGATAGGAGATATCCAATGGATGCATCCAGTGTTAGGCTTGGATTACTTATCAATTGCAATCATTATATGACATTTTAAGGGGAGACAGTGCTTTAAACTCACCAAGCCAGCATACAAAAGGAGCTCAAGAGGCTTTGAGAGAAATTGAACTGGCTTTATCTAATGTGGTTCAAAAAGTCACTCAACAACCCTTGGAAATATCAGTTTTTACTACAAAAGAGGCACCCACAGCAGTCCTTCATCAAGAAGACAGTGTGATAGAGTGGGTGAACCTCCCAGCACAACCAGACCAAAGCCTTACTCCTTAGCCAGTGCTTGTGGCTAGAATTTTATTATAGGCCATTAAGTGAACAGTATAATTATCTGGAATAAGATCTGACAAGATATACACCTTTTATATGTACAAATTAATGTAGGCTGTGAAACCATCCCAGAGTGGCAAATTTTATTGGCCACGGCTCCAAATTTTACACCTCCATTAAAGATAACCTGACTATTACATAATTAACAATAAATTCTTGAAGAAAAGGTTTCTAAAGTTCCTATTAAAGGACCACTGTCTTTACAGATGCATGCAAATGTAACATTTGTGCTGTATACTTTCATAACTTAACTATAAAGAGAGTAGTCAGAACTTCTTTTCAGTCCACTCAGCAAAATGAATTGTATCCAGTCATTCTAGCTCTTACTTGTTATCCAGGAGATATAAACATAATATCTGATTCGGCCTATTCAGTAGGTGTGGTTCAAAGAATTGCCACAGCCTAAATAAAATTTGTAGCTTCCAATATATATCAGCTCTTTAAGGAACTTCAAGTGAGAAAGCATCCAGGTAAAATTTATATCTTGCATGTCTGTTCACATAGTGGACTCCCAGGTCCTATTTTTGATGATAATTCAAAGGCAGATAGCTTTCTAACCATGTTGGCCAATACGCCTTTATTTCAGGCAGCCCAAGAATCTCATTCTAAATAACATCAGGCTGCTTGAGCTTTAAGTCTGCAATTTAGGATAACAACAGAGGAAGCTAGGAACATAGTAAAAGCCTGTACAGCTTGCTTTTCTTTCCATGCTCCTACACTCCTACGCTCCCTCCAGGGAAGAACCCTTGTGGTTTGAGACCCAATGAAATTTGGCAAATGGATGTGACCCATTACAAATCTTTTGGTTGTCTGTCATTTCTCCATGTTGTAGTAGGCACCTTTTCAGGATTTACTTTTACAATACCAGGCAGCAAAAAAGGCAGCCCGAGTGGTCACTGAATTCTTTATACAAGCATTTGCAATTACGGGTGTGCCACAAGCAATAAAAATAGATAATGGAATTGCATATACTTCTAAACATTTTACACACTTTTGTGCACAGTATAAGATTTTACACACTACTGGCATACCTTTTAATCCTCAAAGATAGGTAATAGTAGAGAGGAAAAACAGAAACATGAAGATGCTCCTCCAAAAACAAAAGAAAGGGGGAACCACAGGTAAACCTAGAGTACTTCTAAATATAGCTCTTTATACAATTAACTTCTTAATTTTTGACAAAGATGCACTGGCTCCGGCAGACAGGTTTTATAACCCACCAGAAGGGCAGTGTCCAGTGCAAGCAGCTCCATTATCTTTAGATAATCACCAGGTGATGTGGAGAGATCCAGAAAGTGGTGAATGGAAGGGACCAGATAGGCTAATTGCTTGGGGGAGAAGGTTTGCTTGTATCTCTAAAGATGGAGAAGGAATCAGATGGGTGCCAAGGAGCTGTATTTGCCTTGTCCATTGGAGAGAGATGGAGAAGACCCTCAAAATGAAGTAGAAGACCCAAGAAATATCAGGTGGTTCCATTGCTGATTGTTTCCACCATTGAAAGAACATGGCAGTTATGGCGTTTGACTCATGGACATCAAAAATTGTTAATGAGACTGAGGCAGGACTTCAAAACCTCAGGAATCATTGGAATTTCTGAGATGTGATAAGATTGTTATAGGACTTGAAAATCCTCAGGAATCATTGGATTCCCTGACACATGATGAGATTGTTGCAGGACTTCAAAAACTTGCAGGGATCATTAGATTCTTTGACATGTCATGTAATGGACAATAGATTGGTTTTTGAGTATTTCTTGGTTGCAGAAGGAGGCATATGTGTGATTGTTATTTACATACCCTCCTTCTAGGACTTCTGGAAATCTTTTACAATACCATGTTGATTCATATTGTTTGTTATATCACTATTTGCATGTACAATTCATGTTTGTTACACCATATTGAGCCTTCACTGGCTGTGGGGAGAGTCATCACTAATAGCCTATGTGTTATTGCTATGTGCTTGTATAATACCTCCTATGCTGGTGGGTTTGTGCATGCCTATCTCTAGTAAGACCCTTCAGCCCATAAACCTGTTAGCAATATCTGGTTTGATTCCCCACTTCCCTTTGGTGTTTTTCATCTCTCTTCCTGAGAAGTCAAGGAGGGCATAATCACCTCCTTTTTGGGGTTCTCACCTCCCTGAGAAGTCAGGGAGGGCGTGACCACCTGTGTTCTAAAACAAAAGAAAGCAGGAGATATAAAGAGCTGAAACTATGAAAAGATGTACTTGAATCAGACAGCAGAGCACATAAGGATAATTATCTATTGGATTTGAGATAATGGCTCTATAAGCATATACTAGATGATATGGTAATATGATGGCTCTCCTCATGATTGGCACCTGCTGAATGCATGGTAGTGAGGTAATCATAGGTAAGGATTGGAGGGCTGTGGGAGAGAGGTCAGTCTCACTTGGCTGTAGGACGAGGAGGAGAGAGGCTGGAGAATTCGGACTCCAGAATCCAGGATACATCTTTGGCAAGTCTAGTGGCAGCTTGCCTATCTCCTTCACTTCTCCCTCTAAAAACCAAGAATTTTGATTTATCCTGACTCTGACTGAACCTGAGGTCCTCCAGGGAGCTAGTCCAGACATTATAAAGATGAATAATTTACTTTGTATTTTTAAAAATCTTCTTGGGAGCAGATGGGGTTAGTATTTATATATAAAGTATATTTTAATGTTCTAGTGACTTAAACACGACATGCTTATATCTCTGGAAGTTATAAAAGTCATTGGAGTTTAGATTCATGTAATAAATAATCTTGATTCCAGAAAATAAAACTTAGTTCCCTCTTGATAGAGATGGTGGGAAAATGCTTATTGTTGAAGAATTTGTAATTATTTGATTATCAAATGAAATCATTGTGAATGCTGGATATCTTTTGTTTCTAGAAACACAGAATTTTAGAGGTAGAAGAGAGAATTCATTCTAAATTTTCCACTTGAAAAATAATTAAATTGAGGCTGAGAAGGTGACTTGTTCACTTTCATAATTAAGTGACTTGCCAAAAGTTATACAGTTAACCTCAGGACCCAGACCTGAAATACAGATTTCCTTAGTGTAGTTTTACGTTCTTTTCATTTTGTCACACTACATATATGTGAATTTTGAATTATAAGAAGCCAAACTGAATCTTTGCTATCCATTTTCACATTGCAGACCCACAAACTCACAGCAAATATCTTCCCTTTATGGGTACAGAGTAGCAATATTGTATATTTATTCAGCAAGGCAATTGGGATAAAGTGACTTGTCCAGGGTCACACAGCTAGGATGTGTTAAGTGTCTGAGGCTGAATTTGAGCACAGTTTATTCTGACTCCAGGACTGATTCCTTATTCACTGCACCATCTAGCTGCCCCAAGAATAGCAATATTGTTCAAAAAAAAGACTTAAACCTAAGTCAGAAGTGATTTGTTGTTGAGTTGTATCTGACTTTACATGACCAGTAGACTTTGCTCTGTAAAGTTTTCTTGGCAAAGATACTGGAGTAGTTTGCCATTTCCTTCTTCAGTATATTCCCATTTTACAGATGAGAAACTGAAACAAGTTGGGTTTGTACAAGGTCATACAGTAGTAAGTGTCTAAGGCCAGATTTGATCTCAGATCTCCAGACCCAAATTTCTATGTACTATGGTATCATCTAGCTGCCCCTTAGGTCAGAAGATCTAGATTCAAATCTTGCTTCAGATTTGATTCAGACTATATGCAAGTAATTTTAGCTCTCTAAGTCTCAGTTTCCTCATCTATTCAGTGGTAATGATAGTATTTGTATTACATCTCTCATATGGTACTGCAAGAAAAGTACTTTCCAATTATATTTTGTAAAGGTATTTTTATTATTCAAGTTCAACCATCTCCATGCCAATGTTTTGGTTCTACTAATTTTGCTTTCCTGATGCATCAGTTAGATTTTAAAGATAGAAGCTTTTAATCTCTGTTTCAAATCTCAATTTAATCTGAAAAATGTGTTGCTAAAAATCCTAAAATGCAAAGGAGGAGCAAATATATACTAAAAGATCTAATAATTAAATAAATGTTTAAATAGAGAATTTTGGAGTAAAAAAGAAAAAGGAAGCAAGAAAGGAAGGAAGGAAGGAAGGAAGGAGAAAAGAAAGAAGGAAATGAAGAAAGTAAAAAAAGCAAAAAGGGAAAGAAATAGAAGGAAACAGAAGAAAAGAAAAGGAAGAAGAAAGAAGAAAGAAGGAAAGTTAGGAAGAAAAAAGAGAAAACCTCAAACTCGATAGTTCAGTCTTACAATCCATGATTAAAGTAATATTGAGAAAAAATTCAGTTGTCTTAGAAATGGAATGCCTGTGTTGGAAGATACATGAAAAGTTGGATTTTTTTTACTCATATGAAGTTGTTTGGAGGAAAGATGATAGAAATTTTACTTTGTGTATTTTGAATTTCTGTAAAAATGACTTTTCATTAAAGAGCATTATCAAAGGGTGTTTGATGTAGTAGAAATATTTTAGAATTTAGAACTAGAAGTGACCTTAGAGATAAATAATCAGATTCAATACCTTCCTTTTAAATATGAACAAACCAAAGCTCTGAAATATGAAGTAATTTGCTCAAGGTAGTAATTCACCCATGTGGTAAGCAATAGATTTAGGCTTCAAATCAAGTTCTGAATTCCATTTAGGAAACTCTTTCATTTACAATAAGATACCAGCCAGGGAATCACAAAGTTAGATTCTTATCCTAGCTGTGGTTGTAATAGGAACTATGTGTATGTGTGTATGTACGTGTATTTATATAGTAGCTCTCTCTCTCTCTCTCTCTCTCTCTCTCTCTCTCTCTCTCTCTCTCTCTATATATATATATATATATATATATATATATACATACATATATATTTATTTATTTATGTAACTATCCATTTATATAGCTATATGTTTATGTATTTATGTACCTATATATAGGAGGGAAGGGAGAAAGACAGGGAGGAAAGAAGAAGGAAAGGGAGGAAGGAAGGAAGGAAGGGAGGAAGGAAGGAAAGAAGGAAGAAAGGAGGACAGAAGGAAGCACAGAAAGAAGAATGGAAGGAAGGAGTATAATCTCCACTAACTAACTCCAGCTTCTGGCTCAGCTGAACTGCTCAGTGAGTTTGTGCTCTAAAGAAAGATGATTCAAAGAAGGATTATTATTACCCCAATGTCAATGTTACAACAGGTACCTATATTATTTGGGTAATTTACTCTGGAATGGGAACATTTTTATCAGATAGAAAAGGTAAAAGTTGAAAATATTTTGCCAGAAGCCTTTTTGGTTATTAAACACATCCCTGTAGATATTTATGACCATTGGGTCATGGAATAAATTTTGTCTTGCTAATAGCTGGTTGAGATTATGCTATTCAGGAGAAATCATTTATGATATTAATAAAGAGATACTATACTGACAGGTTAAAAGTAATTGGAATTGGATAGTGTTATTGGTGATATATTGTACATGTGAAATAATGTTTTCCACAGCTGAATATCATTCTCCTTCACTTTTGTTTAATAACTACTGTGATCTATTTCATTTCTCTTGTTCTTTTATTATAATTCTCTCTGAAGATAATTTAGTTTAGTTAGGGAGTTTCATTAATTACATATAAATCGTAATAAGTCTAGGCTGGAAATAATGAAGTTATGTACATGTGAAAATATCTGGGAGTAAGGGATAAGAATCCAACTAATCAAATGGCAAATGATGAAAATAAATGACTTTGGAATGAGAAAAAAAAAAATTTCCAACTCAATTATTTAGGTGACTGGATTTGACATAAAAAGAAAAGTGTCATGAGATAAGTTCCCCATGGATTTGGGGTATACTTTTCCACAAATATACCTAGCATTATTAACAAGGGAAGTAAACACATGTAGAGGGCAGTAGAAAGGTACATATTTAAGGAATATGTATATCTCCACATATTTGGGCCAGCTTGGTGACATATCCAGGTTCTAGGCCTGGAGTTGGGAACAACTAATATTTGTGAGTTCAAAGCTGACTTTAGACATTTACTAGTTGTGTGATCCTGGACAAATCACTTAGCCATGGTACCTTAGTTTTCTCATCTGTAAAGTGAGCTGGAGAAGGAAATGGAAAATCATATCAATATCTTTGCCAAAAAAACAAAAACAAAAATAAACAAACAAACAAACAAACACCCAAATGAGGTTATGAAGATTTGGACTTGATTGAAAAGATTGAGAAGCAAAACAAAGTATATGTGAGAAGGGGCAATTCACATATTCAGTGCCATAGAACCTCAGGGCTATTGATATCTTCACACTGCTCCCAATGATCTTGGTCATGCTGTTTAGCTGTAGTTTCCACTAACTCAGGCTTCTGGCTCAGCTGGACTCCTCAGTGATTTTGTGGTCCAAGTAGAATGTGATACAGGAACCATGTAGATGGACTCCATCCTTTTATATGGAATAGGAAGCATCAAGAAATTTTCTTTTCTTTCTTCCTTCCTTCCTTCCTTCCTTTCTTTCTTTTTTTTTTTTTTTTTAATATATCCAATGCTTTGAAGTTTCCAACTCAGGAGATTTTGAATTCAGCAATATCTATGAAGCAAAACTGATTTGCTGTAGAAATGTCCTTTTTCTTCAAAAAAAACAATTATTTTGAGATGATGCTATTGAGGGAATTCAGAATTGTTCCTCCTCAACACAAAAGATTGGAGATCAGAAAGTCATGTCTTTTCTTGAATTCCTCTTTCAATCTGTACAAATCATGTCTCCATTTGCTTCTGCTGTCAGATACCATTATCCTTGGCTGGGGTATAGAAGAATAAGCCTCTCCCTCCTTCTACCTTTTCTAAAAGTTACAAAAGAAAAGATAATGATTGAGTTTCCAAGAGCTGAAGGCCAAGAGACATTTAATTGCATACATAGAAGCACTAGAGTCAGGAAGACCCGAGTTTTAATCCAGCCTTTCTAGCTGTGTGACTTTGGGCAGATCACTTAATCTCTGTTTGTCTCAGTTTCCTCAACTACAAAAATTAGAATAACAGATTATTTTTAGGTTTAATTGTATTAGAGAGATGCTTGTTTCCTTTCCCCTTATAAAAGTGTCAGAAAAGTTAACTCCAAAGGACTTGCTCCTGGGCATGCATTTGCTTGTCTTGGTGCCTTTTCCCCACAAACTCATTTACATGGATGAATTTTAAAGACACAGAGTTTAAAATTGGGAATGTTCAGCAAGAGGAGAAAGCATTGTGTTGGGACTGATGAGCCTGATCCTAGGGAGATAGAAGAAGTTAGGGCTCAAAGGTGAGGGAGCAGAAGGGAAGAGACTTTCTGCTAGTGATAGGGTAAGGTTTCTATCTCTTAATGAAGGAGCTTGATATAGTTTATAGAGGGTTGGATATTCATTACTACATGAGAAATGGTGATTTACTGGATAGCATTGCAGAGACTAAATTATTAACTATTGTAGTTATAATTAGGATGGAGTTACTGGAGCTTTCCTCCAAAGTACCAAATTAAGGAAAGTACTGACAATACCTGAAGTTTTCAAACATAATAGAAATAACTGAACTTATTATCATCTTGTTAGTCAGTCAATAAGTATTATTAAATATCTACCATGTGCCAGGCTAGTGGGGATATAAAGAAAGGCACCCCTCCAAAAAAAAATCCAAATAGTAAGAGGGATCTGTGTTATGAAGGACTTTAAATGCTAGATAGGGGGTTTTGTATTTGATCTTGACAGTGACAATTTATTGAACATGGAGGCAACATGATTAACCCTGAACTTTAGGAAGATCTATTTGATAGCTCAGTGGAATGTGAACTAGATAAGGAGATTTGAGGCAGGAAGATAAACCAGAATCTTATTTTATTAGTGCAGGTGCAAGGGTTTGCACCAGGGTGGTAGCAATATCAGAGGAGAAAGGGAGTACATAGATGTTTGGAAGGAGAAATGACAGAATTTTGTGAAAAACTAGATTTGGGATGAGATAAGAGAGGATGAGGTATGGAGGATGTTACCTAGAATGTGAATCAGGATGACTGGAAAGCTGGTAGTGCCTCCCCAGTAATAAGGAAGGTAGGAAGAGGGGAAGATTTGTAAAGGAAAGATAATGAATTTATTTTTGGATATATTGAGTTTAAGATAGCTATAGGAGATCTAGTTTAATATGTTCAGTAGATAGTTTGAGATTAAAGATTGAAGATTTCTAATATTTTTTTTAAAGAAAAATTAGGCAAAATAGGGAAATGCTTAAAGGAATGAGGTTAGGTTCTCTTTATCATCCCTCCCACATGTTAATTCTCTCATACCTTACCTGTACTTCATATCATTCACTATGGGACTGGTTTATACTATTTGCCCTCAAGCACAAACAATTCCTACTCACAGCTCTGCTGGCCACTTAGTCACATGCATTAAAAAATGTTAAACTTAATTAGCCTTGGAGCCACTCCATTCAGACTCCAATATACAATAAGACATGTCTATATTGAGCAACATTTCAGGCTTAAGATATTAAAAGATCATGTCATTTTTAAAAATTGAATCCTCTAAATGAAAACAGCATAAGAGAATTCCTGGAGGCAAAGGAAGCTCTTTAGAGCTTTATTTTCAATCAGGGAAATGACTCACCTTGGTTTTCCTTAGCCAGGATGCACACAAGCAAAGCAAGCCTCAGTGACAGTTTTCTCTTATGTACTTCATGGACAATGTTGTTGGGATTGAGGCACAAATCTCAATGGATGGAGCTGAGAGATTGGGTGAAGGAGGGCAGGCACATGTTGCTCTTATGATTCTTGTTTAGAACAAGCCTGCAAAATCTCTCATTGGCTTTACTTTAAACATCATAAATGAATAAAGAAATAATCAAAGACTCTTGTTGAGAAAATGGAAACTTGGAAAAGAGAATCAGAAATCAGAAATCAGCAGAAACCTGGCTGATTAAGGAAATAAACCAAAAGAGAAAAGAAAGACTTTTTTTTTCCTTTGCACACTGAAAGGCATTTTATTAGTCTGGAGGAGGGGAATTGGATCTACTCTATGCCAGCAACTTAGTCATTAATTATTTTTATTTCCATAGATATTTTTCTTTATTGAAGTTGCACTAAATACTTATTTTTATCTTGCTGCCTGGACAAGAGACTGTGTATAGACACAAAAGATATCGATCTTTGAATTCTGAAACTCCTTTCCTGGAGACTTGTTGTCTAATTTGTGAGTGCCTCACATGGCATACCATATCCAGGATATGTCAGTAATGCTTAATTTTTATCCTGAATCCTCTTGACATCACTTTGCTACTTTACTGTCTACCAATTCTCCTTTTCTATCCAAACTTTACTCTGATCCTCTCCTGATCTTATAAACTGTGATTTTTGTGTTCAGGCAGAGCTTGGATGGCCTCTTCTCAGGAATGTTGTGGGGTGGATTCCTGCTTCAGATTTGGTTAACATAGTGATTATCAAATAATAAACACTTAATAAATATTTCTTGACTGACCAACTGAGTAACATCTGGCAAAGTCTGTCAGAAAGATGTTCAACTGTCACTATTGATGGACTTGAGCTCAGGAAGAGTTACATGCTTAGCTCTGAGGTAAAAAATGCAGAACATATAATCACTAATGTGTAATATTCTCTCTAAAATGCTATATTCTCTTGTTGGGGTTTTCTTGGGGTCTCTGGAGGTAGCCTTCCTTTCAGTTCAGTAACCACCACAAGTGCAGACTGGGATTAAAGCCCAAATCCTTTATTGTCTCTTTCCTGGGGCTGGGCAGCTTTCTGGAGAGCAGTTCAGTATGGCCTTGGTTCCAAGAGCTTGAGTTCCTGCCTGCCTTCTCTGGCTTCTGTATCTCGCTGACTGAATCCTGGTTAAGGCTCCTAGCTATATATGCTCTCTTAAAGGTGTGAATCTTGTAGAACTATAGTAAGTACTAAGTACATGTACTGAACCAGAGAACTGTTAAACACCATGCTAAATCAGATAACTATTATCTCTATCAATTCCAATGACTTAGCACCTTGTTTCAAATTCTGGCCAATGACATCTCCCACTTTCTATTGTTTTTAGAACATAGGTGGTCATGACCTCCCTGACTTCTCAAGAAGGTGAGAACACCAAAAAAGAAGTGATCACGCCTTCCTTGACTGCTCAAAAAAGGGGTGAAAACACCATAAAAAGGAAGTGGTCATGCCCTCCCTGACATCTCTAGAAGGGAGATGAAAACACCAAAGGAAATGGGAAATCAAATCAGATTAGTGGGTTTCTGAAGGGGCTCACTCTTAAAACAGGTATACATAAATCCATCAATATGGGAGGTATTACACATAATTACATAAACTACATAAGCAAATAGTAACATAACATAGGCTAGTAGTGATGTAACAAATAATATGAATCAAAATGAGGATTTATACATGTCCCTAAATCCTAGAAATAGTCCAAAAGGAATCTATTGTCCATTACTTCATGTGCCAGGAATCCAATAATTCCTGCAAGTTTTGAAGTCCTACAATAGTCTCATCATGTGTTAGAGAATCCAATCATTCCTGCAGATTTTGTTCTTAGGTCTTCTCCTTTGTTTAGAGGTTTTTCTCTTTTTTCTGTCTCTCTCCAGGTGCTCGTTGGCACCCATCTGATTTTTTCACTATCTGTAGAGATACAAGCAAACCCTTTCTTCTAAGCAGTTAACCTATCTAGTCCCTTCTATTTACCACATTCTAGATTTCTCCTCATCACCTGGCAATTACATTGGAGCTACTGGCACTGTACACTGCCTTCTGTTGGATTAAAAAAGCCTGTATTCTCTCCAATTGTAATTCCTTTCTCCCATCTGATTGTTTTTTGGCTGATAGATCACATAATCCCTTTCTGCCATGTGATTGCTTTTCAGCTGATTGATCACATCAGAGTCCTCAACTTCTAAAGACTCTCTGGGTATAAACTCAGCTGCCATCATGCCCCACCTGTCTTTTGTATGATATCTTGGAGCTGGGCCCTGCCTCTCATTTCCCTGCATCAATATATATTCTGAGGCCTAGTGGAAGCCCTTGTGGCATTTTGGACATAGGGTTTTAGGTCTTCTTTCAGCCTGTTGTGAGGGATAGAAAATCCTATCCAAAAATGACTACTCAGAGATCACTCATAGAAAAGCAGAATTATTTATTAGAATCTCGAGAAGCAGACCCCATCCTGATCTGTAAGCCAAATTCACAGCAGGAAAGAGTGACTCTCTTGAAGATGTTCACAGCTTTTATACATTTCAGGCAAAGAACCTCCAAAATCCCACCCTCCACGTGTTGTGATTGGTCATACAAGTCTGCATTCCCCTTTTGGTCAGTGTAATGCAGCAGACAAGGTGATTTACAACCTCTTTGGCCATGTATAGGTTCCCAATCCCTTCTTTGGACAATGGAATGCAACCTAGGCCTTCACATGACTGGGGCCTAATATATGTTAGCTAACAGTCTCTGATCAATATGTGTTTAATCTCTAAGTTCTTTACCATATCTTACTCCACACACTGTCCTCTCACTCTATCTCTATATCTACACTGGGCTCTCAGATATCCTATTTTTCCACACTGAAAACATCAACAAGTCTCTCTAGAAGTCCTTTGCCAAGAGGGCCCTGTCTTCCCATGTTCATCATAGTCTGGGTATAATAAGTAGTTTGTGCCCAATGCGGCACAGCAACTTATGATCTTCTCTAAAGGAGCACCTTTGTGTATTCCCCATATAATTCTTCTGCAAACCTTATTAGCATTTTCCTTAGCCAGTTGTCTGGTCATTATTTCTGTAGTTACATTCTCTCCAATAGTTCTTGTGACAGCTGTTTGCAAATGTCCCACAAAATTCACAAAGGGTTCATTGGGACCTTCCTTTATTTTTGTGAAGGCTTCCTCTCGATCTTTCCCTGGGAGGGCACCCCAAGCTTTTATAGCACCAGTAGCAATTTGCTCATATACTCCTATGGGGTAATTAATCTGTGCTGAATTTTCTGCATGTTGACCTTCACCTGATAGTTGGTTAAAGTAGCATTTGATTTGTACATTAACTCCAGTTTGCTTGAATCCTAAATAATTCATGATACTCTAAAAGCCACAACAAGTTTTGTGCAGGTTTTAAACATGTCCTTGCTATGGATTTACAATCACTGGGGGTTAAAATTTCATAAGCCAAACTCTCTGGTAACATCCTAACATAAGATGATGTAGCCCCATGAAGAGTGCAACCCTTTTTCAAATCCTTAATTTTTTCCAAATCAAAAGGAGTGTATCTTCTCCTTTGTTGACCTGAAGAGTCAAGTTCTTCAATCACAGGGCATGCATTTATTAAATGATACATCCTGTCCTTCATTTTTTTTTTTGCCTTAATCAGTGCTTTTTGTAATCTTGTTATAGGTGGTGCTGATTCTGTTACTGCCTCTCTCCTTCCTTCTTCTCCCTCTACCTGGGAAGGGTTAATTGAGGGAGGTAGGTCAGGAGATGGGGAATGCTCCTGCTGTGAAGTACCATACTCAGAATTGTACTTAACTCCATTCTTATCTGATTCTTCATTCTTTTCATCTAGTTTATTTGGATCCTCTCCCTCCTGCTCTTTCTTCTTTTTCCTTATTCTAATACTTATGTAATTTCTTCAAGCCAGTTGTATTAAATTATATGTATAAAGTGTATCTTTGGAAATTGAGTCAAGTCCATAATCATTGTAGTATTGACATAGTTGCTCTCCTACTAATTTCCACTCATCTGGATTAAATTCTTTTTTTCTTAGAGAACCAAGGAGATGTGTACTGTACCATTTCTAAGAGTTCAATGATTTGCTCCCAAGTTACAATCAAACCTTGATTTTTTATCAGTCTAACCAAGCTTTTGACACATTTTCCTTTCGGGAGAGAAATCTCTTTTTTAAACATTTTAGCTGAAGTACTACTTTAACCCTTTAACAAAGTTTCCTTGTCTATTTTTGTACTCATCCTAATTTCTGGGTCAAAGAGACTTTTCCACTGAAATCAGAATCAGAGGCTTTTCCACTGAAATCAGGATCGTGTCTGCCCCATGCTGGGTGCCAAAATGTAATATTCTCTCTAAAATGCTATATTCTCTTGTTGGGGTTTTCTTGGGGTCTCTAGAGGCAGTCTTCCTTTCATTCAGTAATCACCACAAGTGCAGCCTGGGATTAAAGTCCAAATCCTTTATTGTCTCTTTCCTGGGCTGGGCAGCTTTCTGGAGAGCCTTTCAGTTTGGCCTTCTCTGCCTTCCTGGTTAAAGCTCCTAGCTTGTATATGCTCTCTTAAAGGTGTGAATTTTGTAGAAATATAGTAAGCACTAAGTATATGTAATGAACTAGAGAACTGTTAAGCACCATGCTAAATTAGGTAACTATTGTCTCTATCAATTCCATTGACTTAGCACCTTGTTTCAAGTTCTGGCCCATAACACTAATGAATGAATAAATAAATGATGTATTGCTTCATTTATAAGGTGTTTCTCTTGTGCAAAGCATTGTGTTAAGTGTTGGGTTTACAAACAGAAAAGCAAAGCAGTACTTGCTCTGAAGGAACTCTTACTCTCATGGGGGGACATTATCTTCCCCATCAGGGAAGCCACATTGGAAAAACTACAACTCTAATGTCCTGGCTTTATGGTTCCAACTGTGAACTGTACAGGATCCCTGATTCCTGCACAATCCACTTACCTTTTGACTAATTGTCCTCTCAGTAACTAGAATCATATATAATAGCATCAATGAAGACAGTAGGGGAAATTCCCAGCCCCCCACAGTTAAGCTGATTTTTCAAAGCCTTACCTGCTGTCTACTTAACATTTTCATATGTTCCACTAAATATATATATACATGTATTGATTCAGTCTTATACCAACAGTAAGGCCTTGAATGCTAGGTCTTTGTGGATTACCGTATGCCCATTTCTGGTATATCACCTTAGCTGATTCCCTATTCTTTCTTGTTAACATGCACCCAAAGTTTATGACCCTGACTGAGCTCATTATTTACTTTAGATTTATTGTTAACATCTTCGGAAACTTTCAACTCTGAGATTCTACAATTAAGTGGTAGAAAAGGCAAGAAGGAAATATGCATATAATTAAAAAATTTTTTTTGGTTTGACATTTACAGGAAAAAAATATAAAGACTATTTGATGCACTTGAATTATAATTTAATTTTATGTGCAAATTTTAGTAAATATTAGTGATAAATTGTCAAGTATTATGACTTTACTTACTATTATACCCCAGTGAAGTCATAATTTTATATAGTTTTTCTTTTATATTCATCTCTGCTTTTATGTGTTGATTTAGGTGAGAATATTTTTCTGGTGTTATTTGGCAAAAATACTTTTTTTAGTCAAGATTTTAAATTTCATTTTACTGACTGTCAGCTTTTCTCACACTCCTTTGATTTTGTGTTATAATTTAAATTTACAATTAATATTATTTTTCATATATTTTCTTTTATAATTTTCTAAATTATTCTAAAAAGAAATGTTTATTTTATAAAATATAAATATAATAAAATAAAATATTATTTTATATCAAGCTATTCAAATATAAAAAAGAATTTGTAAAAATTATATCATATTGGACATTTTTAGGATTAACTTGTTTTCCATTAAAAAATGCCAAATGGTGAATTTCCAAGTTGTATATGTTCTATTTCTTATATCTGCCAAATTTTTTCTTCTATCCCCACTATTGTCCTGTCATCTCTTACCTCAAATTCTTATTATTTCTTTCCTGGACTATTTCTAAAAGTAAACTTTATGATCAAAGAAAGAAGGAAAATTATTATGTGTACAGTATTTTTATAGGAGTTTTATTTATGTAGTAGCAAATAACCTATGAATTGGGGATTGTTGAACAAATTATGGTCCATAAATGTAATGGAATAACACTGCTCTGTAAGAAATGACAAAGAATACAGTTTAAAAGAAATATGGGAAGATTTCATCATTATGACTTAATACAGAATGAGGTGACTATAATCTGGGGAACAACTAAATCCTGTAACAAAAATTATAAAAATTAACAACTTTGAAAATGTTAAAAATTTTCATCAAGATATGGTCAGCTGTCATTCTAGAAGACTTATGATAAAGAATGCTACCTCCCTTTTAATGGGAGAAAGAATAGATTAAATAACAGAATAAGACAGATTTTGAACATGACTAATATGGGAATTTACTTTTCTTGACTATGCGGTATTTTGGGTATTTTGTTTTTCTTTTCTTTTTTCCCCCCTATAGATGGGAGCTGGAAAAGAGATACAATATATGCTTATTAATTGAAAAAATTTTAAGAGACTTTTTTTTTTGGTTTCTGTGTTATACTATAAACTCATATTGGGATGACAGTACACCAAAGCCCCCAGAACTAATTTTTATACATATTATTAGATTGCCATATTTATAATTATGTATAATATATATGTATATATTGCCATATTTATAAATACAGTATTTACCTTTATAAACCCAAATACAAAAGGTAAATAAAGGTAGGTGCTATGTTTAGATTCAAAATGTCAATTTCATTCTTTATTAATTAAAAATATAAATTATTTATAATTATTTTTTATCAATTGTAAAGGTAAATTAAGGTAAATATTGCATTCAGATTTTTAAAATTACAAATGTATCTTATCAGATTTATCAGTTTTCAACTTATAAATTACCTATTCTATCTTGTTTCAATTTTCCATGATCTCTTCTTGGATATTAATTCTGTTATTCTATATATTAACTTTTGAGCTTTATTTTGTGATAACCACAAATTTGGTAAATGTACTCTATTCAAGTCTTTTATATAAATAATGACTAGCACAGAAGCAAGGTCAGAACCCTGGGATATTCCACTAGAAACTTTCATTGAGGTTGACATTTCAAATAAGCACTCTTTGGATCCCATCAAACCAGTTTCAAATTCATCAAATTTTACTATAATCTATACAACATTAGTTAGTATTTGTATAACACTTTAAAGTTTACATAACGCTTTTATATATATTATCTCATTTAATCCCTCTTCAACCCTTCGAGAGAGGGGCTCTTATTATGAGAGAGGCTAAATAGCTTGCAGGGTCACACAGCTAGTGTGATGTGTGGTTCAGAGTCACATCTTTTGTGATACTAAGTCTATACATTACATCATTTAGCTACCATATTTTCTCCATAAAGAAATCATCACTTAATCAATTTTTGTTTGTCAAGTATCTTGATGAAATCTAGGTAGATATACCACATATATACAATGTGTCCTTGATCTAATTCTGTCCAAAAAAAGGGAAATCACTTATTCTGCCAAGACCTATTTTTGCTGAACCCATGTTGGCTCCTATTGAAGAAATCAAAAACATAGTCCCATTGGCTGAAAGAATTTCTTCCTACTAAAATTTTCCTAGATTTAAAAAAAAAACAACCACTCTCTTTTGCTTTTACTATAAACTACCAATTATTATACTGAATGATATATATGTCATGCCTCTTACCACTAATTAAAGTAGAAACTATGCTTATATTATGCATACCCCACATAGTACTTTTTACATATTGATTACTTAAATATTTGAATGGATATTCTCAAATTAATACTCTAAATTAAATTCAAATATATGGACTTTGATTAGCTACTTGAGCTGCTTGTCAAATTATTGCAGCATTATTCCTCAAGATGAAATGAAAACATTGTCTTAAATGTTCTGACTACAGGACTGGAAAAAAGATTCAATCTTCAAAGACTCTCAGAATAGGACTATTGTCATCCAACCTTTTAGGACTTGCTTACTCTTCCAATTAATCAATAAATATTTCAAAGCACCTGCTATGTTCACAATTCAGGATTGGTGAAATACATGCCAGGTTTTGATGTGACATAATCTCTGTCTTCAAAGACCTTAATATGATACACAATATTACATTTATGTGTTTTAGAGACTCAGTTTGGTCTTTGTAGCTAAAATACATATGTAGAATGCAGCTGAAAATAAAGTCCTCATTTTGATTAATAATAGGAATTCTTACTTTTCCTCAAATTATCCAAGTAATTATCTAAACTTTGTGTAGACATGTCCTAGATAATAATCAATTTTCTATATGAACTTAAATGATGTTGTTTTCTCTGATATCCCCTGCCCTTTCATATTGCCATTTTAAGTAGAAGCCATCTCCAGCCTCTGAGAAAGACCAGGAAAGCCACTTTCTCATTTAGTAGTAGTTATGGGATAGCAAGGGGTAGGAAGATTCTGAGGGGGTGGGTTTTACAGAAGATCGATTTTCTCCATATTCAGGCTTGTCTACATATTAGGGAATCTATGGAAGGATGACATAAATGATACTTTCTTGCAGCTGCGTAACAGTAGATAGAATGCAATGTTTGCAAGGAGGAAAACCTGAATTTCATACTTCAGAGACTTCATAGATATGTGACTCTGGACAACAAGTCACTTAACCTCTATGTATTTCAGTGTCCTTATCTGTAAAATGGGGATAATAATGAGATAGCATATATAAAATTCTTTGCCAACCTTGAGGTGCCATATGAATATTTGCTATTATGATGATGTCATTATTATTCAATAACAAGTCTTTAAAAATTATCCAGATCATTTCCTCAACTTCCTATTCTCTATTACATAGGCATTGCCTACAGCATACACTTAAACTCTCTCTTTGGATCTTAGTGTACTTCAGATGGTCTATTTTGGGATTTTATTTCATCTCAGACTTTCATCATGGTCTAAGGGGAAAAAGCACGAATCAGAGACAGAATACCTATATTTTGAGTCCTATCTCTGACGTGTGATTGTGAGTTAGTCTTTTACCTTTTGTGAACCTCAGCATCTCTGTAAAATGGGGTAATAAATATACCTGACCTACTTCACAGAGTTGTTCTGAGGAAACATTTTAGGAAACATCAAAGTGCCACAGAAATGTGAACTATGATTATAGGACTGCCTTTGTAATAGGAGACTGCTTATCACAAAAGTACCACCTAATATTGCATCTGAATTGGCTTTCACCATTTCTAACAACTTGGAATTTCCTGAAAAATCTAGCCAAATTACATGGACTTCTGGCACAGACAATCTCAAGATAGGCCCATATCCCAGAAAGATCTCCAGAAAAGATTTAGTTGAATTTTATCCTTTTAAACAGCATATTGCCAACAAGTTAATAGATAAAAGGGCTAAAGGATTTTTCATGTTGTTTACCCCTTTTATCTATAATGGGTACAATGTTTGCCTGTGGCTAAATTTGTCTCTGATGATACTATGCACTCTGTTCTTGGGTGCTCCATGTTCCAGATTGTGTGTTTGTGTGTGTTAGAGTGTGTGTGTGTGTGTGTGTGTGTGTGTCTGCCCTTATGCCTTTGCCTCGTTGAAATGCTGCAGCTGTATACATCAGTTGCTAAGTCTGGTAGTATGAAAATGGCTTTCAAAGGTGGAATGCTGTGCTATCCAGCGAGCCCTGGGGGAAGAGGAGAACCAATGCAGAATGGATGCTCCCCCACTGGATTCAGGAAGCCAGGTCTGGCTGGACCTAATATATTTTGCAGCACAAAAGCTCTTTTGGACCCTTTCTGAGTAATACTTGAAATACTTTATCACTGAATCTGGTAACATGAAATGTGAGAGAATGTGGTATAATACAGAAAAAGCTGACCTTTGAAGCCAGGAGAAACTGGGTTCTACTGACCTATACTGGTTAGGTAACACTGGCTACCTCACATAATCTATCCGTTCTGTAGTCCAGGGCTTCTTAAATTTTTTTCTACTCTTGACCCCTTTTGCCTAAGGAATTTCTTATGTGACCTTGGGAAATATAAAATAGGTATGCAAATCATAATTTCACAACGCCCACATTTAGTTATAAGACCCCATATGGGATAGCATCCCACAGTTTAAGAAACTGGGCTCTATTCAGCTTTCCAATACTAAGAAGATACTGATCGGCATTGATGGAATTTGCTCACCTGGGGGTTCTTTATGTCAATGAACTTATAGGCAAAGTAAGAGTTTGGAACCTGAAAAATCCAAAGAATATTCCACAAGTCCTTGATTTTATCGGTGTAAAACCTCCCAGTGCAGAGACTTTATCTACCAATGCAGATATGTCCTCTGCAAGTTATAGGTTTAGAGACTCTTCTGATGCTTTGAGAGGCTATGGACTTGAGTTGGAATGGTGTCAAATAGTAATAGCCACATATCATATATGCAATATCCATATACAATCCATATGATGGTTATATGCATATATATAGGAGCAGCAAGTCTTTGCTTACAAGGGGAAGTGAATCCAAAGGCAGACAGAATATTTAAATTCAGGCAACAACATCAAATAGGAAAGTAATAAAGAAAAGCCTAAGAACCAGAGGTTTGCAGTACCCTAGAAGCAGGGTCAGAACAGAATCTATGATTGGAATGGCTGAACCATTCCCACTTCTTAAAAAGCTAAGTAAGAAGGAAAATATAGGGGAAAAGAGTGGTGGAGATGGGAAAGCTATGACATTTTGTTTAGGTTCTGAAATAGCTGATTGGCACTGGGGAAGGTAGCCAATCAACAACGGGTGGTTGTGGGCATGCTGGCCAAAAGACAGCATCTCAGCAAACAAGGAAACATCCTCTGCCATTGTGAGCTTGTTAATCCCAGAGAACAGCCAAGGAGGCCAAACAGGCCTTACTTTCTGGGAAAGGGAGAGGAATGGAAGTCTTAGAAGGGGTGCATCCTCTCAGTTCCATGGTCAGCGGATAGGGTATATCTGAGGTTGGCTCAGGGAGCACTAAAGATGCACCCACCCATACAACAGTCCCAGTGCTCTCAAAGCTGACTAGTATGTTGTGGTTATTATAGCCTTAAGGAGAGGCAGAGCAGGTATACTTACCAGGAAGAACAAACTGTTCCTGAGGCCCAGGGGATTCAGGCAGGCAGCAGGCCCACGTTTTAGTCTTCCTGGATTGTTTATAGCATTAATTTGTCTGGGATTCTAAGGTTTGACCTATTGATGTAGTTCCCAAATTCCCCAAGTAAATACAAAAGCCTAGCCTACAGAGGAGCTAGGGACTCCTGAGGATTGACACATAAATTTGAGTGAATGCACTGCAGAAATGAATGCTGAGGTGATGTTAGCTGCACCCCAAGAAATCAATGCTACATGCTTGTCCAATATTTTTCCCTGTACTTTTAAGTAAATGTCTCGTTACAACATATATATATATATATATATATATATATATATATATATTCTATAAGGCTAGGCTAACTTATATGAAATGGATATTGTTTCTTTCATACCTTCTTTTACAATATTTGTCATTTTAATTTTCTTAAATAAAAAACAAACTTTTTGTATAGCTTCCAAAAAAACCTGTAATGGGTCCATGATATCTACAGGGTAAAGTTCAAAGTTCTATACCCTTTCTCCCAAGATTTTCCACAATCTGTCCCCAATATTTCTATCTCTTGCCAATACATGCTCTTAGTACATCAACAAGCATTTATTAAATGCTTACTGTCTACCAATCATTGTTGCTAGAGATACAAAGAAATAAAAAAAAAGTAAAACAACCACAAAAATAAGAAATGGTCCTTGTCCATATTCAAATGGAGACAACATGTAAATAATTCAGTACTTATAAAATATTTACAGAGAAGTTGAAAGGGAATCTGAAAGGGACAGTGTTAAGAGCTAAGGGTTATCAGGAAAAACCTCATGAAGAAGGAGGATTTTGAGCTGAGTATTGAAGGAAGACAGGGAAACTGAGGCAGAGGTGAGAGCACAGAATTTTCCAAACATAGTGTGGTAAAAATGGGATATCACACTACAATGCGGTGCCTATATACTCACTCCCTAAAATATAATGTTGGAAAATGATTTGGTGACATTATGTAATAACCACCAATGTCACAGAAAAAAATATACATGATATAGAAATATGTAAATATGTACATGTGTGTATCTAGGGCATATATATGCCAGTCTCTCTCTCTCTCTCTCTCTCTCTCTCTCTCTCTCTCTCTCTCTCTCTCTCTCTCTCTCTCTCTCTCTCTCTCCTTGTGTGTGTGTGTATATATGTGTAGAAAACTCCTGCAAAGAATATACATATATATATATGTATATTCTTGAGTATATATACAAACACAAAGCATATACATATACTATCCCTTCAAGGAAGTTTGCCTATACCCCACTCAATCTCTGGATTTGGCAGACTCATTTCAACTTTCCCACATCTCTCAATTCCCAGAAATAAACTACCACCATATACTTATATTTAAACTCTCTCAAGGTTCTAGGGGGTATCTTTGTTGAGGGGAAAAACCCTCTTCTTATTTTCTACTATAGTTCTTGAGCGTTTTCCATCTGCATTACCAGATGATTAGAATAAAGACACTTTTAGATCTTAAACATAAACATTTTTAATAAGGCAAAAAAATAAAGTGAAATTAAATCAATAAGTATTTATTAATCATTTTACTATGTGCTAGCACAGTGCTAAGCATTGGGAATTACATGTACGTAGAAAGAAAGGCTTTGCCTATAAGGAATTTATATTCTAATGTGGGATAATGATATTAAAAGAAACTGAAAAGATGAAATGGGGGTTGGGGGGAAAATATCCTATATAGAAGCATGATGTAGGAAGACTGGTGAGTCATTTGTGCAGCTTGGAGAAGAATGAAGCTCTGATTAGTCTGGGCTTCCTCCCTAAAATGGAGAGTCTTAAAGAGAATAGTTAATCAGAAGGAGAATGAGCTTCCCAGGTGAAAAGGTGTATATGGCAGGGAAGAAAAAGTCCCAGGGAAATGTGTCAGCAAAGAGGAAGTCTCAGGAGGAATGAAGAAATAAAAGTATTATTGATAGTAATATATTGAAAATCAATATAGAAATAAGAGCAAATATCACAATGCACATATCTGCATTACCTTCTTCTTTCTATAGTGAAAAAGAAGCACTCATTTATATAAACCCAGCAGGAAAACATAGGATGATAATGATAATGATGATGATGATAATGATGATGATGATGATGATGATGATGATGATGACGACCACTAGCATTTGTGAAGCACTTTTGAAAAGTTTGAAAAATACTTTAAAAATATCATTTCATATGGAAAACTCAATTGCTTAAGGTAACACAACTCTGGACTGCAGGTTTAAACATTACTGTTCATGCTGCCCTACACAAAATTGTTCCTCTGTTCACTGCTTGGCTATTGATGCTCACCACTCTTTAGCTGTAGAATATAGCATTTATGAGCTCCTTATTTTTTCCATTGTCCTTAAAAAGACATTTAGAAGATGTTAGGCTTTATTATGAAGTTAACGAAATGTAGAGCTCACCAAACTGGCTGCATTTGCATTATACAGACAAGCTCAGAAGATTATTAATACAATGTCATTTAATCAGAGCAGAGTTTACAGGAACATGGCTCAGGTTGACTCTTTAAAGTCAGCTAAGGTGGAAATCAAAGCTGGAGAAAAGCCCCCACTGTTTTACCTTCTCCAGTCAGAAGTGGCAGCAGAGAGCAAAAGGCCCTAATGAGACGCTTCACTTCTCTCTGACTGTGGTCCAGAAGGGAGATAGTGGTCTCTGGAGCTCTCTGCTATTGAAGTTAATCTCTCTCTGATCACTCAGCAGGAGCCTTCTACCCAACTGCCTCTAGTTACTACAGCTTGCCAGAGCAAATTTCCAGTCACTCTGCTCTTCTCAGGTTTTGACATATGACTTAAATGACTCTCAGAAACTTGCCTTTTACTTAAAAAATCCCAGTTCTCCAAATTTCCCTACCTGAAATCGATCAATGTTTTAAAATCAAATGTTTACATGATATCCAATTTTTAAATGTGGTGCTTTTGAGTTATAATATGGGGTAAAACATGATGGATAGATGGCAAGGACTGGAGTCAGAAAGACTCAAATCTGACCTCAGATACTTACTGGCTCTATCTAATTGTATCACAATCTAATCAAGAAGATTCAGTGACTTCCTATTATTCCTAGAATAAAATTAAAATGTCCCTATTTGGCATTCAAGTGTTTGTTTCTTTGTTTGCTTTGTTTTGTTTTGTTTTTTAGGACCCAACATATCTATCTCAACTTTTTTTAGATTACTCCCTCTTACTGCTGTTCAGGTAAATTGGCTTAACATCAAGTTAAGCGTGATGTTCCTTGCATAGGACATTAAGTATCATTCTTTTCACTGTCTGTTCCTTGTCACCAAAATTTTCTCCTTCACCTCTGCCTCTTGGAATCTCTAAGTCTCTCCAAGATAACTATACTTTCCAATTTCCTCAATGGTCATTGCTCTCCTTCCCACTCAGTGATTACTACATGCACATATAAATATACATACATATATACATGCATTTATACATACTTGTACATAGACACATAGACATACACATGCATATTTATATTACACAGCAGGTCCTTTTCCCCCAGTAGAACAGAAGCTCCTTGAGGGCAGAGGCTATTTTGCTTTTAATCTTTTTGTTATTGCTTATCTTAGTGCCTATTGCTTATCTAAGTACCTAACAAATGTTTCTTATGTAGTCTTGCTAGGATCTTTCAGAGATATACACTTTTCAATATTATAAAAAGTACCTTTAATACTTGCCAGTGCTATCGATTTTGGTGTTGATTAGGCTTTATGTGCCCTGTCACCTCTCTTGTGAACTTTCACACTACATTTTAATCGTAACCTGTACTAACAATGCTAATGATTGGACATTTTGTCAAGAGTTGTATGTACACATGACCTATAAAGCCCACAACATTCCACACTATGTCTAGAATCAGAGTACAATGTAATTGAGAAATATTTAACAAAATAAATAAAAATACAATAGAACATAGATAATGTTAATATGTTTTTCTATGTCAATATGTAGGCAGCAGGGAATTTTATGAATGGCTTAGTAGGGTCAGTTTTTATTTAAGTTGGATATCATTGCTCCATAACATATAGATTCAGAGCTGAAAGGGACCTTAGAAGATTATCCAAGAACAAATCTTTTATTCCCCAGTAGACTTTAAGTTACTTGAGGCAGGAACTATTTCATTTTTGTTTTTTGTATCTCTAAACATCCTTTACAAACCTGGAAGTCTTAATAAATTATTACTGAATGAATTGAATTGAAACCACTTCTCCTTTACAGATGAGAAACAAAAAGGTAAAAAGTCTGATCATGTTCACATAGGTGGTAAATAGTAGAGCTAGATTTCAATTCCAGGTCTTCTGATTCCAAAAAATGATGATGAAGAAAATGATGATGATAATACTATAACTGTGAGTAATGATATTCTACATTCTTGTCATTATGTCTTATCTATGCTCTTGTCATTATGCCTCAAGTTTAGCTCCATTAGGGGAACCAAAAGTGAATCAATGAGATTATTTCAATGGGACTAGCAAAACTGGGCCAGAGTACAAAAAAATGTTTTCTTTAATCCTTTTTTTCAGTGTTGAGGAAGTAGTTATGCTTAATTTCCAATAGGAGATTGGATTACAGAGTTTAGTGCTATAATCAAATAAAACAACAATATTAACATGATTAATGGTATGTACAAGATACATACCACTGTGCATAAAGTATCCCATCCACTAGTTTGTAAAAGTGAGCAGGTACGTTGGAAGATCTCCAAGGTCCCCTCCAACTATAAATTCTGTTAGCCTAAAATTCTATTGCTCCTTGGAAGCAAGGCTTGAGTCTATTGCTTATAGTAAATACTCCCTTCGGGGTTTAGCCTTGTAGAAAGTAAGTTCTCAATAAAAGTTTGTTGAATTGAATTAATAGAGATATTGATTAGTCAAGTATTGTTTATAGTGTAGTTATGAGAACAGATGGTTCTCTTTGATCTAAAACATAAATAGTATGCCTTTTAGTTTACAAGCCTATAAAACCTTCCCTCAACCTGGGCAAAAATATTGATAGGACATGGTACTTTTTGTCTTTCTGAACAGCAGGGGGCTCCTATGTACTGGAGAGCAGCAAGGGGAAAAATTGTTTTTTTTTTTTTCCCTTCCTATTTTTGAGTTGAGAAGCCAGTGATTCCCAGAGCTTTGGCCTGCTGACTTTTCCTGTCTGTTGTTTAGAAAACTGAAGTAATTCCATCTGGGACTATTGTCAAGGTTGTCAAAAAAGCTACAGAGGGAAGTAGTGTCACTATTTCTAGAATCATATACATGTCTCTTTCTCTATTAGAAACATGAGATTCATCTGCCCAGGGATTGAGAGTAAACATCATAAGTGTTTAAAATTGGGTAAAAATTTAAAGATCATTTTATATTTTGTAGATTTCATATTTTATAGTTGAGAAAATCGAGGATCAAAGTGGTCAAATGATTGGGCCAAGGTTGCATAGCCAATTAGTGGCAGAACCAGGACTAAAATATTTTCTTTACTATATCACTCTGCCTTCCACCATGTTACCAAGAGAATAGTGAATCTTAAGCTTGTTGACCTAGGAATCTCTATGTTTCTGTTTCTCTGTCTCTATCTTTATCTCTGTCTCTCTGTCATTTTCACAAAATTCTTCTGTAATTAATTTTTCATAAAATGTATATAAATCATAACTACTATTTATGGCAAAAGCTTTTCTCCTAGTTATATTGATTTGCCTATTTTTATTTAGGAATTGCCTATGTATTTTCCAAGTTTGCCTTTATTCAGAGTAGCACTATGTTTCAATTATCAACTTACTTAAAAAAATTATAGTAATGATGAGAATGATGAATCCTATCAAGAACTTATTTGGTGCCTAGCTTAAACATTTAATAGGTGCTCAATAAATGTTTATTGATTAATTGAAGAGACTTACTAATCTGACAACATTACAATTCAGCCTTATGTGTGCAAAAAATTTTGCAGCTAAACAAATTTTCAGTGTCTCTATTCACATTTACTTATTCTTTCTTCAAGCTCATATACTTTTTTACAGAGCACAGATTGATGCCTATAGCCAAATTCATATACAATGGACCTATCCAGTCAAGTTCTGTTGAACAACATTAAGTGGACATTTAAAGAAAGTCAGGACTTATTATTTTAATCTTTTTTTTAGGTTGAGCAATTTATTTTTAGCCTAGGGCAACTGATGATAATATTTAGTTTAATATTTCAAATCACCCATGATTTCGTTTATATGAACACTCTTTTCTTGGACATAGACTGCAATTGCCTTAAGAGATAATCTTCATGAATTACTGTGGGCTTTTTAAAAAAATTATTACCTAGTAGCCAACCTTTCGATAACAAGATTCTTTAAACTTAGCAAGGATGATTCTTCAATGGCTACTGCACAGTCCATTCTTAGGTCTATCCCCCTTCCAACTTAACAGAATTGGCAGAATTTGAACCTAATAATTTGTGACTTTAAATTTCATGTTCTATCCATGATACTGAGCTGAGGAGCTATAAGGTCAAAAATAAACAAGCCATATGTAAATAAAAATTCCCTTTCCTACATATCTTACAAATGATCAGCCAACCTTTCTTTGAAGATCCCAGAGTGGGAAGGAATTCCAATTCTATTTTTGGAGAGAACCAAAATCTGCCTCTTTGCAACTTTTGCCCATTGAATATAGTTCTTTTTTTCTTTACTGAGGTTGAACAGGACAATCATTCTTCTTCTATATAAGAGCCCTTGAAATACTTGAAGACAGCCATCAACCTTCTCAGTATCTTCTTTTCCAAGCTAAACATCATCAGTTCCTTTAGCCAATGGTCCTATGGCATCCCTTCATCAATCCTAGTTTCCTCCTCAGGATGCTCTCCAATTTATCAATAGTCCAGTCTTGAAAGACTGAGTACCAAACCAGGAAAAAACAGTGTGTCTTTGAGTATTGACCCAGGACTAAGATATGTGAAAAAAAATTAATTCAGCTAAATAAAATGTAGCATCCACAATTGAACACTATATTCCAGATGCTATCTGACTAGGGCAGAGGATAGCTAGGTTACTATCCTACTTATTCTGAACACTATGTACCTTGACCTGTTTTAATGTACCCAAGATTCACTGATGCTTTGTAGAACTGCCTCACAACTGGAATATGAAATTCTTCAAGGATAAATAGCCACAACCTTTGATGTCAAAATACTTTTTAATGTGATCAAAGATGATTCTTATAGTTGATTATCTTGATGTTTTCACTAAAACAACAAACCATAAATTGAAATATAAGTTGGTTATTTTTAGATTCACAAACATGAAATATTTTGCTTTTACTCCATTTTGTGTTTTTCTTTTTTTATACTCTGTGAATTTTTCAGCATTATGTTTACTTTATAAACATGATTTTTTCAGAGGACTTCCATAAAAACAACATTTGTGTGTGAGTTGGGAAGAAAGTGTAATGTCCTTCTTTTCTCTATTTAACAGGAAGGAGATAAAAAGGAAAAGAATAATGATACTTTCTTGAGAAAATTCTGATTGCATTTCTGATCAAACTTCCCATAAGTCAGATGGAAGATGCCTTTTGTAACAAGAAATAGTCTCTCTATGCCTAACAGATCTACTCCATCTACTGATAAAAGCCGCTTTTGTTCAACCAAAATTAATTAACCCTAAAACTCTCTAGGCTACATTCAAGCTTTTTTTCTTTTTCTTTTTTCTTTTTTTGGACCCAGACACATTTTCCCTTAACAACAATTAGATATTATATTTATTATTGTTGCTAGGAAGAATAAGATGGCATTTAAAAAATGTTTTTCTTGAAAACTCACATTTAGGATCATCAATGTTAGTCCTACTTTTAAGTAAATCAGGAAGAACGCCACAGAGCATCTGAAGATTTTGAGTAAATTGTACAAATAAAAATAAAATAAAATGATAGTGAATACATTTTCTTTATGTTCAGGGCTTTAAAGATTTAAAGATTTCAATTAACCTGTAAAATAAGAGACATTGGGCTAGATAACTCCTAAGTTGCCTTCCACCTTTCTAAATCCTATGGATCCAGTGCCTTTAAAAATTTGTTTGATAAATAAGAGAAGAAAAACTAGAAATCTGCTTTTGCTGGAATGCAGAGGATGTTGTACCCTGTTTTTTTTAAAGCTCCACAACTTAAACTCTGAAGTCACTTCATGCATTCAATTCATTGGGCTACTCCCATTGACATTTAGGAAATGGAATGCTTTATGTGATCAACTATTTCACAAAGGATGCAATGACTTTTAAGTTGTCCTTCTTTCATGACTTTTTGACTGGAATTTCTGAACCAGTTAAACATTTCATATTTTTCATAATGGTGGCCAAACCAAATCATTTGTGATCCACTAAAAAAAATCATAAAGATAAAAATCAGGCTGGAAATATTGTGTAAATTGCTGATGTAATCCAGTTTAGTCATTTGCATTTGTTTATATAAAATTTTGTAATAATAATGGAAGGAAAAATAAAATCAAAATTAAGACAAAAATTAATTCAAACTGGATTATAAAAATACCTCTGAAAGGCCCCAAATATTATTCTAATCAAGTATTCCTGTTTTCACAGTACAGTTGAAATGCTGTTCTTCTCAAGTTGTTGATTTAAGTTAATAAAAGATTCTTGAAGCAGCTGCTGTGTAGAATTCTATACTAAATACTAAAAGAAATACAAAGTTTAGAAAAGCTGCCCTCAAGAAATTTATAATCTAGTAGGAGAGTATGAGGCATAAGCATATTACAAGTAATAGGAAGTTCATTAGGAAGACAGATTTAATGTGCTACTATTTGCAGAGACTTTCAGTTATACATTATCTCACTGAATTGTCACTTCAACTCTATAGGGGCTGGGGAGGGGGGATAAGGAAGGCTGATATTCTGCTTTTACAGATGAGGAAACCAAAGGTTCGAGAGTTTATGTGATTTACTATGGTCAACAATTAATAAATGATGGAATCAAAATCACATCTTTTGATTCCAGGTATAATGTTCCTTCCACCATACTGTTCATCCTCCCAGACTCAATGCTACAATTAGTAAAATTTGTAAGTGGGGATTTCCTCCACTTGAAGCAGAGCTCATCTGTGTATTAGCATCTGAGAGAGCAGTTAGAAAATAGGGGAATTCCATTTTGTCTCTCTTTTCTCAGAAGCTTTATAGAGTCCTGCAGAATCAGGCTGGACCTAAAGTTAACAATCTTAGGTTCAAATTCCACTATTCATACTTACCAACTGTATGACTATATAATCTCATTGAGTCTTAGTTTGCTTATTTGGAAAATCAGGAAAATAATACTTTTAGAACTTACACATAAGGCTTGTAATCACAAGATTTGAATGAGGAAATGAAATATGTAAAGTACTTTGGAAACTTTAAATAACCAAAAAAATGCCAATTATTGTGGCTTAAGTGATTCCTTCCTATATTGGGCTAATAAACCTCTAGTCCTGGCCATGAATGAAGCAGCAACTCCAAGGCCTGATGATCAATTTACTTTGAAAAATATTTTAATTTCACTTTAAAGAAAGTTCACATTGACAATACTACAAATATTGGCTACAGGAAAATTTTTCCTAGTGTTTAGAATGTAAATTGATAATAGAAGAAAATAGCATGGATAACAAAATATGAACCCATTCATTGCTATAATATGTGCTGAATCTACTGTTTGAGCAAAGTTCTTGGTGATACTGATCCTCCCCTCTTTCCCCAGATCCCCTATAGACTTTGCTCCATAAGTTTGCTTGGCAGCCTTAGGTAAGTCTTAAGAAAGACCTTCCAAAGAAGTAAATTTATGATGCAGAACATGAGAGCAAGATGAACATCCAAAACTCATTTTAAAAAATCTTTTTGTTGTGGAAATGAGACTATAAACTGACAAATTAAAATTGTTTAGCTCCTTAGGAGTTATTTCATAATCTCTATCAACATCAAAGTTATTTTTAAACACACAAACACACAGCCTCACAAAGATCACATACTTTATCTAAAAAAAAGTAAACATTTATTTCAACAGTTACCAGAAACCCATTCTTCAACAACCTCATTCTAGTGTGAGACAAATATATTTATCTCCATTCCTAGGAAATTAAAAGTCTGATTAAATGGAATGCTTAGGTAACTAGATCTGCCCCTCCTTCTCCATCTTGCTAACTATGTTTAAGAAAAAGAAGATTGGAAATAAGATATTGCAGTGTTTTCTTTCCCCCTAAACAAACTTGCAGGGTCAGGATGTATTCAATTGCCTCCACAATATTTTTTTCTCCTACAATTCTCACATCTAAAATATGCTAGGATTTAATAATTCAAAAGAAATTCAGTACATTTTATGATGTACATGGTATATGGAACACTACTAGCTATTGTAAGAGACTGTTTAAATTAGATGTGATCTTTATGCTTATGAAATCTATCAGTAGTGATATAGTAAGTACACAATTAATATATTCTATAAAACATAGTACCAAACAAACAACATTTATTAAGTTTTGTGTTATATCCTATGCTTAGCTCTAGGTATTTAAAAGAAGGACAAAACAGAAGTAGAAATGAAGCAAAGAGTTATATGAGGTTCAAGATAAAGATGGTTATTTCTTAAAGATGTGGCACTTCAAGTGGATGTTAGGGATGGATAACATATTAGAATAGAGGAAGAACAAACGCATAGAGAAAGAAAAATGTGGATATACATATATACAAGGGTATATAAATAACTCAAAACAACTTAAGAAAATGTGGTGATGAGTAGCTTAGATAAGGCTGGAATCATAGAGTGATGTCCAATTATGAATGCCCTTAAGTGCTAAGTGAAATAATTAACTTAATAGTGAATAAGGAACCACTAAAGATTATAGAGCAATGAAGTGATGTGGTTAGGCATTAGTGTAAACAATATTTTGTCATTCTGAACAGCATGACTTTTAAGTTAGAAAAAATGGTGGCAAAAGGTTTATAGGAGGTATTTTTTTAATAGTCCAAAGGAGTAAGTAATTGTAATGTCCTGTATTAGTATGGGGTCAATGGAAAAAGAGTTCAGAGGCAGTTGTAAGAGATATAACATTAATTGGATTGGTAACTAATTGTATATGAGAGGAGAAAGAAAAGGAAGAATCAAAGTGTCATCAAGATTTCAAATATGGAAGACTGGGCAAACTGGTAGTGTCACAAATGAAAAGAATGAAGTCAGAAGGGGAAGCTGATTTAAGAAAAAATAATAATAAATTTGGTTTTAGACATATTAAGTCCAAATTGCCAGTAGGCTAAACAGATGTTAGTATCTTATAGGCAATTGAAAATTTGGGTTTGGAGTTATGGACAGAAGTCAGTGTGGTATATTATATGGATTAGGAGACATTTGCATATATTTGCATTGATAGCTAAAATCATGGAAATTAATAAGGTTGTCAAGGGAAAATGGTAGAGTAATCCAAAAAGGACAGAACTTTAGAGAATACTCATCTAAAGATGAAAGAAAGAAAGAAGAGGAAGAGTTTGCAAAGGAGATGAAAAAGGAGCTGTTAAGAATGGCAGGAGAACCAGGATAATTTAGTATTCCTCATACCGAAGGAAGTAGGAGAGGCTGATCAACAGAGTCATATGTGGCATTTGCAAGGAGGATGAAGACAGAGAAAAGGTCTCCGGTATTAGGAGGTATTTAGGAGATTAACCACCTTTGAGAATAGAGCTCTAATATTGGGGAGATAGAAGCCTGATTGCAAAGGATTTCATTGAATCACAGAATTAAGATATGAAAAGAACCTTGGATGTCAATGAATTTAACTGACTAATTTTGTAGATGAGGAAACTGAGGCTGAGGGAAATTAGGTGACTTGACCAAAGTTACACAAATTTCAAGCGCAAGAGCTGGATATCAATCCAGGTACTTTGACTACAAATCTGTTGTGCTTTAATATTGTGCTATGTTGTCTCCCAATTGAGAGTGGTTGGTGAGAAATAGAGGCATTTGGTATTGACAATTTTCCTCAATATATTTCTGAGTAAAGGAGAGGAGAACAGTGGGATGGTAAATGAATGGGTCTGGAATGGTCCAAGGAAGGATTTTTTATTTTGGTTTGTTTTGGGAAGAACGTGTATTTTTGCTGATGAAATAGGGCCTGTGGAGAATGAGAGATTAATGATGCATGTGAAAGATAGGATGAATGACAGAGTAGGATCCTAGAGGATACAGATAGGAATAGGCTGCCAGGCACAGAGGATAGTAGAATAAGTCTTTATTAATGGAAGGGATCTCCCTCATTCTGAGACAGGAAATAGTTTGAGGGAACATGATTCATTTATTCATTTTTACTATGTTATTATAGCATACATTGTTCATTCATCCATTTACTCAACGTACATTAAGAGCCAACTATGCACAGATAAATTTTGAAAAATGAGTTGAAGGGAGTCCACATGGCATGGACTTGTTCTTTTTAATGAAGTAGAAGGCTAAGTTATCTGCACTATATGTAGAGGATGAAAACAATGACAAGAGTTCAATATATGAGGAAAGGTTTACATAAACTCACTGGAGAATGAGATAAAAAAGTTGAATAGAATAGGACTGCCAAGCATCAATGAGGATGCATTTATTATGCTCACTCATCGTGTATTTAGAGTGAGTAAAAAAGCTTTTTAAAGACATGATGTTTAAATGCTTTAAAAAAAGGATGGATTTACCATTCTGCAATTGATAAATGGTAAAAGGATATGGACAGACAACTTTCAGGTGAAGAAATTGAAACCATTCATATGAAAAGGTATTCTAAATCCCTATTGATCAGAGAAATGCAATTAAGACAACTCTGAGGTACTATTGCATACCTCTCACATTGGCTACAATGACAGGAAAAAATAATGATGAATGTTGGAGGGGATGTGGGAAAACTGGAACACTGATACATTGTTGGTGGAATTGTGAGTGGATCCAACCATTCTAGAGAAAAATTTGGAACTATGCTCAAAAAGTTATCAAACTGTGCATACCCTTTGATCCAGCAGTGTTGCTACAGGGTTTATATCCCAAAGAGGTCTTAAAGAAGGGAAAAGTACCTGTATGTGCAAGAATGTTTGTGGCAGCCCTTTTTGTAGTGGCAAGAACCTGGAAACTGAATGCATGTCCATCAATTGGAGAATGGCTGAATAAATTGTGGTATATGAATATTATGGAATTTTATTGTTCTGTAAGAAATGACCAGCAGAATGAAAACAGAGAGGCCTGGAGAGGCTTACATGAACTGATGCTAAATAAAATGAGCAGAACCATGAGATCATTATACACGGAAACAAGAAGACTATACAATGATCAATTCTGATGGACGTGGCTCTCTTCAACAATGAAATGATTCAAACCAATGCCACTTATTCAGTGATGAAGAGAGCCATCTATACCCAGAGAGAGGACTGTGGGAGCTGAGTGTGTACCACAACATAGCATTTCCACTCTTTCTGTTGTTGTTTTATTTTGCTTCTTTTTCTTTCTTTCTTTCTTTCTTTCTTTCTTTCTTTCTTTCTTTCTTTCTTTCTTTCTTTCTTTCTTTCTTTCTTTCTTTCTTTCTTTCTTCCTTTCTTTCTTTCTTTCCTAGTTTGATTTGAATTTTCTTGTGTAGCACAATAATTGTATGCATATATCGGATTTAACGTATTTCTATCATGTTTAACAAATATTTGACTACTTGCCATCTAGGGGAGGGCATGGGGGAAGGGGGGAATTGGGAAACAAAGTTTTGCAAGGGTAAATGGTGAAGAATTGTCTACACATATGTTTTGAAAAATAAAAAAGCTTTAATAAAGAAAAAAATGTAAAAGGATGACTTTAGAATCAGGAAGATTTGAACTTGAATTCAGCTTGAGATACTTAGTCAATCAACATTTATTGAAAGGCAACTATGTTTTAGGCACTGCATCCAATCTTAGAGATATGAAGAAAGCCAACAGAAAGTCTCTGGGGGAGGTAACATACAAAACAATTACATTTTATTGTTTGTCCTTTGTTCTTGAAGAGGACCATGACACTGGGGAGGTGATGACATATGCAAATAAATTGTATTTAAGTGTGGGAGGGCTGTGCAAGTCACCTGACTCACTTTCTCCTCCAGAGCCATTTGGGTCCAGTAGCTAGCTATAGATCAAGATGACTAGAGATGATCCTGGATGTATAAGCAAGGCATATGAGAAGATATAGTAAATTACATGGAGAGAAGGCCCTAGAATTAAAAGGGATTTGGAAAGGCTTTCTGTAGTAGCTGGGATTTTAGTTAGAATTTAAGGAAGCTAGGGAAACCAGGAGGTCAAAATAAAGAGGAAGAACATCCTAGAAACAGTGGATAGCCAGTGAAAATGACTTAATGAATCTCATCAATACAATGATCCAAAACAATCCTAAAGGACTAATGATAAAGCATATTCAGAGAAAGAACTGATGTTGTTTGAATATAGACTGAAGCAAGATTTTTTCACTTTCTTTTTCTTTTATATTCGACTTCTCTTATACAAAATGTCCAATATATCGCATATGCATAATCTATATCTTATTGGTTCCCAAATGTTTAAAATTGTTTTAACTTTTAATTGCTAACATCATTAATAAAATAAATAATTACCCAGAAAAAATAATAATACAAGCACTTATATAACTAGCACTTTATATAGCTCTTCAGATTTGCAAAGCAGTTTATAAATTTTATCTCATTTAATTATTACAACAACTTTTGGAAGTAGGTACTTATTATTATTCCAATAAGGAAGTTGAGGCAGACAGTGATTAAGTGACTTGCTCATAGTTCTGTAGACATTTTAAACTTAAAACTGAATTATTATTCACCGCCTCCCACCCACAACAAAATCTTCCCTTCTTCAAAATTTCCCTATTAATGTCAAGGACACCACCACTTTCTAAATCCTTCAGACTTAAAACATAAATGTTATTCTTTAATCCTGACCATTTCTACTCCTTATGCCATGTAGGGCCAAGGTCTATCAATTTTGCCTCTACAGCATCTTTCAGATACACTCCCATATGTTCTCTGTCACCAGTGTCACCAATGTCACCAATGTCACTGTACACTGTCACCAATGTAATACAGGTCTTATCTTCTCATACCTGGTGAATCTGCCTGCCTTAAAAATATACCCATTTTGGAGCACCTCTACCTAGTAAGACAGGAAAGTGCACAATATGTTCAGTAATAATCAGATAATCAATCAACATACCATTTATTAAGTGCTTACTGTGGTACAGGAATTGTTTGGTACTGAAGATTTGAAGAAACGAAGAAACAAAAGTAGTTCCTAATCTCTGGGAGCTTACAAAACATGTACATAAATAGATATACTGCAGACACAAGTAGAGTAGACTTAAGGTACCTTTAGAAAGGAAGGCACTGGCAATTAGGGACCTGGAATGGTTTCTCAGGTAACCTTAAGAAAGCCACAAAATGACTTTTAACATCTGACTTCAGATTTCTCTCCATCCCAATCCCTAATGCCATCCTTGATAATATCATTATTTGGGCTGAAGACCCCTTTAACAACTTGACCTCTCAATTCTTCCGTCTTCTCAACTTCTCAATCTTACTTTTGGGATCTCATATCAAGTCTTGTATACCATCTCCAAGATCTGGAACTTTGAAATTACCTTGTCTGCTTCCTTCAAGACTCAGCTAAAATCCTATCTTCTGAAAGAAGTCTTGCTTTAAATCTTACAATTCTAAGAAAAGTAAAAGGAACCAGCTTTTATCAAACAACCATTATGTGCTAGGAACTATGCTCAGTGCTTTGCAAATATGATCTAATTTGATTCTCATAAGAACTCTGGGAGGTAAGTGCTATTATTATCCCTATTTTACAGATAAGAAAATTAAGGCAGACAGAAGTTAAGAGACTTGCTCGGGGTCACACAGTTCAGTGTCTTAGTTGGATTTGAACTCAGGACTTCCTAATTCCAACTTTAGCACTGTATCCAATATACCATCTACTGCCTTCCCTCTCTGTTGTTTCTTATTGATCCTATATATAGTTAGTTTATACAGTTATTTGAATGTTGTCTCTCTTGTTAGATTGTGAACTTGAAAGCAGGGACTACTTTTAACTTTCTTTGCAAAGCACAGTGAATAGCACATAGTAGGTACTTAATAAATCTTTACTTAATGATAATAATCTCTTGTCTTTATACCATTTTAATTCTTTATTTATACCAAATATATTACTTTTCTTTATCATGCTTTCACTTCCAGTCTCTCAGTCTCTATATTCTTCCAGTTTGTCCCTTTTACTCTGGATTCACTTACCTCCAAGTCCCAGCATTGATGGTAGGATCCTTTACACTCCTGATTTTCTGCCTTTCTAGATTTTCAAATTTTCAGCAGGAATCAATTCCCATTATACTATTTTTCTGCTCCTGATGATATGCTCCTACATGACTGATAAGCTTCATTGGAGAAACTCATGCAATGAAGCCTACTATAAATATTATGGTATATGACCTCAGCTATTGTCCAAATTATAATATTACACTTGGATGGATAATTTATTGAGCTAGTCCATCAGCAAATTTATTTTGGACAAGCACTAAAGATGGATGATTACTTTTTTAATGATCTAAAGCTGCTTCCTGCCATAGAAGCCCATCTTTTTAAAACCAATAATCTTCCCTGAGATATTATATGGTTGTGAATCATGGAACATCATCTCAGAAAAATCAAAATTATAGGTGACCTAAAAAGAGACAATTTCCCCCCTCCAAGAAGTTTAGCAATGCCTTAAGGGGAATATAGAAATGTAATAGTGCTTAGATGAGACTGAGGAAAGGTCAAGGGAAGATTTTTTTAAGGATCAAAAAGACTTAAGAAATGCTTCTTTTTTTTTTCTTTTTTTAATCTCTCTTCTTTTTCTTTCTTCCTTCCTCCCTCTTTCTTTTTCTTTTCCTTCCTTTCTTCCTTCCTTCCTTCCTTCCTTCCTCCCCCCCCCCATTTTTTTTTTTGGCACATAAGAAAAAGTCTGCAGAGAGAGAATGACTGAATATGAATAAAGAAGATGGAATAATAGCTTGTAGCAAGGTCCTAAAGTAGGAGAGAATTTTAAGATCAAGGATTCAGGTAGAGGGATTAACCTGAATGAATAGCATAGATACCTTTTGTGATCAGAGAGAAAGAAGAAAAAGAAGGTGATTACACTAAGAAATTTTTACAGACAGCAGAGATGCTCATATGTGAAGGCCTCTTTCTAAGGCAAGTAAAGTCTAGAATGACAAATGTGTGTGAAGGGGAAGAGGAAGGTTTAGGGAGGAAGCTAGGAGAGTAGGAAAATTTAGAACAGGTGTGTGGGTAGTGAGATTAGGGAGTTAGGATTATGTAGTGTAATGGGAAAGGATGGGCTTCAAATCAGAAAATACCTATATTTAGTCCCTGGATCTGACATTTTCTAACTTTATGATTTTAAGATAGGTTAATTCCTCCAAGATTCAGTTTCTTCATCTGTAAATGTATCTCAAACTGCCAACAAAAAACAGAGCTACTTGGAAATACCAATAGCACTTTAAGTGTAAGTCCAAGATTAAATTGATTAACTCTTCTCTAAATATGCTGTTTTCTGATTTGACCACAGCATAATTGGTCCTTTTCTCCCTTTCTGCAGTGTTTGGAATCTTGTTGTTATCGTTATCTCTTTCTACTTCATGGTCTCTTATATTCAATCAACTAACAAGTCCTTTTACTTCAGCTCTATATCTTCTATTCATTCTTTCTTCTCTTATTCCCACAGTCACCTTTATATACCATCTCCAACCATCCTGATCTCTATCTGGCCACTGGATACATATGGCTCTGGAGGGAAAAGTGAGGCAGGTGACCTTGCACAGTCCTCCCGTGCTTAAATCCAATTCACTTGCATGTCATTCACCTTCCTAATGTCATGGTCCTCTTTGAGAATAAGGTCAAACAATAACAGTCTTCATTGCCCTCCCTAGGGAAGAGAGATGTTTCAGTGCCATGCCTAGAGTCAGGAAGAGCTGAGTTCAAAACCAGCCTCAGACACTTAGTTGTGTGACTCTGGGCAAGTTTCTTTTTTTAATTATTTTTATAATTATACATTTTTGACAGTATACATGCATGAGTAATTTTTTTTTTTTATAACATTATCCCTTGTATTCATTTTTCCAGATTTTCCCCTCCCTCCCTCTACTCCCTCCTCTAGATCACAGGCAATCCCATACATTTTACATGTGTTACAGTATAACCTAGATACAATATATGTGTGTAAATCCAATTTTCTTGTTGCACATTAAGTATTGGATTCCGAAGGTATGAGTAACCTGGGTAGATAGACAGTAGTGCTAACATTTTACATTCAATTTCTGGGCAAGTTTCTTAACTCTGTTTGCCTCAATTTCCTCATCTGTAAAATGAGCTAGAGGAAGAAATGGCAAACCACTCTAGTATTCTTTGTTAAGAAAACTTCAAATGGAATCATGAAGAGTCAATTACAATTGAAATCACTGAAAAACAATACCATTTATCCAGACAATTGCAATGTGTTTCTAAGATGTCACTGTCACTTCCTTCTCCTCTCTCCAATCTGTTTTTCATATATTGATCTGGTCACACCACTTTTATGTTTAGAAATATTCAGGGGCTTGATTGCTCAGTAAAATTTATACTTCTTAGGATGACTTACAAAGCCTTCTATAGTCTGGTGATATTATATTTCTATCCTTTACTCATATTACTTTTTTCCTTATGATCTACATTCCTCCATTCTGTACAATTCTTTAGCTCCCAAATATGCATTACACATTCCTATTTCAATGTCTTTAATAATATATTTATTAATGTATGCATTGTCTATTCTATTTCTCTTTGCATATTAAATTTCTACTCATTGGTTATTGTCTTTCTTAGCAATATCTCAAATGCTATAACCTCTATAAAGCTTTTTCTGGTCTCCTTTATTTGGGAATGATCTTTTCCCTCAAACTTCACCTAGTACTTTGTTTTACAATGATCACTATGTAATATTGTTTCTTTTGCTTATCTATATTTGATTCTTATCTCCTTTCTATATTATAAACTCCATGGAATCATTGAAGAGTCTATGTCTTACCTAATTTTTTTTCCTCAAAAGGATATGAATCAACAATTCACAAAAGATGATACTCATATTGTAAAGAATCTCTTTTTTTTAAACTGTATGATTTAAGTTTTATTAGAGAAATTTTTACATAGTTATTTATCTCAATTCTCAGAAAGTCTTCTGAGTGTATGCATTTCTTTTTTTATTATAGTTTTTTATTTACAAGATATATGCATAGGTAATTTTCAGCATTGACAATTGCAAAACTTTTTGTTCCAACTTTTTCCCTCCTTTCCCCCACCCTTTCCCCCAGATGGCAGCTTGACCAATACATGTTAAATATGTTAAAGTATAAGTCAAATACAATATATGTATACATGTCCATACAGTTATTTTGCTGTACAAAAAAAATCAGACTTTGAAATAGTGTACAATTAGCCTGTGAAAGAAATAAAAAAATGTAGGCGGATAAAATTAGAGGGATTGGGAATTCTATGTAGTGGTTCATAGTCATCTCCCAGAGTTCTTTTGCTGGGTGTAGCTGGTTCAATTCATTACTGCTCTATTGCAACTGATTTGGTTCATCTCGTTGATGAAGAGGGCCATGTCCATCAGAATTGTTCATCAGATAGTATTGTTGTTGAAGTATACAACGATCTCCTGGTCTTGCTCATTTCACTCAGCATCAGTTCATGTAAGTCTCTCCAGGCCTTTCTGAAATCATCCTGCTGGTCATTTCTTACAGAACAATAATATTCCATAACATTCCTATATCACAATTTACTCAACCATTCTCCAATTGATGGGCATCCACTCAGTTTCCAGTTTCTGTCCTCTATAAAGAGGGCTGCCTGAGTATATGCATTTCACAGGAAATATACTAAAACCTGTATCTATAATGCTTTCTTTGACAACCCTGTTAACAAAAAAGGTCCTTGTTATATTTTGTCATCTAAATTAAAACCCTTATACACTTGTTTGATAGTGATCATGAGTCCCTGCCATGGTTAATTTTCTCATAAATACTTAAATGATCATTTTTTCAAGCTCAAGTGTAACCGGATAATCATTCTATGCTCCAGCTATTCCCAAGAGAGATTAGTCTTCATAAAATACATACGATATCATTAAACAATCTCTAGAAAAAAATTCAGCCTCATTAATAGACAGACATTAAAGTATAAGGTCCTTGAGGCCATGGACAGGACTGTTTTGGTTTTTGGGTTGTTTTTTTTTTTTTTTTTTTTTTTTTTTTGCCTTTTTTTTGTATCCCTGATGTTTGTCATATATCAACAACATAGTAATTAAGTCTTATTAATTGATTGATTAAAATGCAAATCATAAATCTTTAAATTCAAATTCAGTCATCAAATTGGCAATAATAAATAAAAGTGAAACAACGTGGTGTTAACTGATATAAAGAAAAACATTCTTATTGCTAGTAGAATTGCAGATAGGTAGAATATTTATGAAAAACCATCTGGCTACAGATAGGCAACACCAAAAATTGTCTTTTTTTTTTTTTTTTTTTTTTTTGCCCAAAGATCCTTTTACTGAGAATTTAGCCTATGGCAACTGTTATCAAGAAAAATACACATTTACATATACATATCTTATCATATCTGATTACAAAGTCTTGGACATCATTAATTTTCCAACATTTGGTGAATGGCAAACCACTTTTAGCATCTTTGCCAAGACCCAAGTCACAAAGAGTTGATCATGACTGAAACAGCTGGACAACAATGACATTTATTGAGACTACTGCAATGTGTTTCTAAGATGTCATCCTACCACTATTCTCTCCTCTCTCCATTCTGCCTTTCATATTATTGCCAAAATCCTTGTTAAACATTGATCTGTTCCTGCTACTTTTCTGCTTAGAAATATTCAGGGGCTTGATTGACTGCTTAGTAAAATTTATGCTGCTGCTTGACCTTAGTGGAAGGAGTTTTTAACTAGGATATTTCTCACACTGATGAAATCACAAGTCTGGAAAAACAATAACAAAAAAAAATGCCATTATAATGAAATAGCACAATGCCATTAAAATGAAAGTCACATGAAGTAATTCAAGGTAAAGAAAGCATAACCAGAAGACAAATATGCATATTGATTAATAGTTACAAAAAAAGAAAAATATCTGTGAATTAATGGGAAATAGAAGAAAATACAGAGTAGTAGATATATGAGACAGAGAAATTAATGTTGAAGCATAAATATATAGAAATCAATGTTTACTGATTTAAAAGTAGGTAATAATTTATTTTTAACAGTTAATATTACATTACCTTTGGTGCCTATCATGCTTTTCTACACAGTGAGCATCTAAAAAATATTGATTGATTTGATTGAACCAGAATTTGACAAAATGACAGCAAAATTTACATGAAGAAACAAAAGTTCAAGAATAGAAAGGGAAATAATGGGGAAAAAGTAAGGAGATTTGATTGCCAGATTTTAAGTTATATTACAAAGCAATAATTTGGTTCTGATGAAAAAGAGAAAATTTAACCAATAAAATAGATCAGATAATGAAGTAGCAGTAACAGTCTAGTGTTTAAATAATTTACAAACAGAAAAGACTTATAGAAGAATTACTGGGAAAATAGAGTGGAAGTTTGGTGGAAGATGGATTTAGAGTAACATGTTATATCATATCAATAAATTCTAAAAGGATACAAAAATTGAATGGAAAGAAATCATATTCTTAAAAAGTTAGAGGAGAATAAATTAAAGCTCTCAAAACTTTGGGCAAGGGAAGAATTCGAAACCAGATTCAATATAGAGGGGATCATAGAAGACAAAACATCATTTTGTTGAAGTATGAGAAATAAAGGTTGAGAGATACCCTGACATCAATGGGGTCCTCTAGTCGATTGCAGGCTTTGCAGAAGAATTCGCAAACCCAAATGAATACAGATGTGAGGTTTATGGCAAAAAAAAAGTTTTTATTACACTAAGAAAATAGCTTTCTTAGTGGGCAAAATCCTGTTAGGATTGTTTGCAAAGGTCTGGGCATACAGCATTTGATTATATTTAATTTTTTTGCTTGGAGCTGGGGACAGTTCAATAGAGGATGGTGATTATATCGCAGACCAACGTCTCTAATTGAATAGGAGGAGATTACTATCTGAGAGTTTTCTCTATGAACAGGAGAGTAGGAGCCTCCCCCCAAAGGCCTGGAGTGGGTTTAGATTCAGGGGTTTTCCAACCCTTACCTCCCAAAGATCAGAGGGATAGTTTAGATCATTTTCAATGATATAAAATTGTTTAAAAGTTTTTGCAATAATAATATACAGAATAAGAAAATCTGAATCAGCAACATAACTTATATTAAGTATATTGTATTAAACATTCATGGCTAAAATCTACTATCAAATCAATAAGCAATTCATATTAATCCATATAAATAAAATCTATCCCCCAGAAATGCTTAAAGAAATAGTTTTTAAGAGGAGAAATGCAAACTATTAGCTACATGAAAACTTATTCAGTATTAATGATATTCAGAGGAGTGCTGAATAAAATAATTCTGAGTTATATCATACCAATCAAATTAACAAATATGGAAAAAATCAATGTTATAGAGGCTATGGAACAATGGACTTACTACTGAAGGAACTGGTAATTGATACAATTGTTTTGGAAAGCAATTTGGAAACTAAGCAATAACAGTTACTAAAGCGTTTTAGTATTAAAGCAATAAAAAAAAACATTTATTAATCACCTACTATGTGCCAGACACTGACATTAACACTTTGAACCTGTATTTGGTTTATGTCCAAAGAAGAGCAATTATTACAAGAAAAGGACTCATATACAACAAAACATTAACAGTAACACATAACAACAAACATTTGAAAAATTATATGTTACCAATTTTTTGCATATAAATAGTGGCATTCTGTTGCCCTGTAAATATTAATGAACTTGAAAAAATTAAAAAGAGGGAAACTTCCCTAGTTTCCTTTCAGATTCTCCTCAAATCCTAGTTACCCAATATTCTGTACTGCTAGACCTTTCTCTCTGAGATTACCTTCTGTTTACTCTACATATAGTCTTCCTTATGGAAATATGAATTCCTGTAGGGCAAGAACTGAAGGTTTTTTTTTTTTCTTTTTTATTGTAAACCTAATGCTAAGTACAGATCTTGGCTCTTAGTAAGTGCTTAAAAATCCTTGTTGAATGTTATTGCAGCAATGTAAATGTAAATAAGACTATAAAAATCAATAATACTAAGATCAAATACAATATTAGAATCAATTTTTAAAAATTAAAATTCATATGCCTTATGGGTTTCGGAGCAGGGCAGAGAATTGTGAGAACCCCTTTGGCTGGCACAAGTCCTTCATAAAAGAATTTATGAACCTGAAAATTTAGACTGGCAAAAAGAAGTTTAATGGCACTGAGAAATCAGCTTTTGCAAGAGGCTAACTTTCTCAGTGGTAAGGTCTGACAGAAAAGTAAAGTTCTAGCAGAGCAGTCCTAGCAGAAAGATAAACAAGGGGTGTAGAGAAATCCTGGTAGAAAGATAAAGAGGAGTTAACACTTAGAAAAGAATGTCTTCTCAGTGGGCAGGGGGTCCTCACAGGTAGCTTTGCCAAGGAGAGGTCCCTTGGCCTGGCATCTTCCTGCTTTTCTAGGTCCTCTGCAAAGAAATGAGTGAGCAGAAACTTATTTTATCTTGACTGGGAGCTGGGGACAGTTTGAATTGAAACCAGACAGAAATCTTCCAATTGAATAATAGAAGATTTCCAATTCCAATGAGTGTCCCTGGACTAATCTTCAATTCAATAGAGAGTGGAGGGTGTAGCAGAATGAAACTACTTTTCTTGATTCCCTGGGACTGTCTTTCTCAGGGGAGAGCTTCTCTGAGGGTTCAAGGAGAATTTCTCCTCTTCAAGGAGTTTCTCAAGCATTTACCCCAAAGCCAGGACAGTTTCAAGGTTCCCTCTATCATACTTTTCTTTTAGCAAACTTATAAAATATAAAATGAAATACAATATTAATTATGGTTACTCTCTGAAATAGTTCTACTTAATTGTTTTGTAGAAATGTACTTTGTGGAGAATTTTAGATGGTTTTTGGGAAGTGTGTGTTATGTCAAAAACAAAATGTATAAACGTTTTAAAAATCTGCCTCATATTAACTGCGTGTATTTGAATAAATGAAAGAGAATGAGAAAAATTAAACAACAAATCAATGCTGTTGATATATTTGATACTTTTTTCTGAAGCATAAAACATTTACTAAATGAAAAAGCAAAAGCAATAACAAACATAAATGTACTCATTAGAAAGCAAAAGCAGGAAAGTTCAAAATAGTTCTTCAACAGAAAAAAACAGGAATAATCAAAAAATCATAATCTATTAATAAATTTAGATCATATTCTCCCATAAATGTATGCAACATCCATAGTGGAAAGTAGGCACACATCTACTTATGTAAGTAGGGAGACAATGAATGGGAAAACCACTGTGCTTGTATCAAATCACAATTTTAGTCTATTGATCTTAATGCTCCTTAGTCTCTTAAAGGAAAGGCTGTACCTTAGGATTCTTACAAGGTGCTAAGTTACTGGAATGATAGAGACAATAATTATCTAATTTAGCATGGTTCAGTATGATTGATCTGATCCTACAAGGAGATGTTATGGGCCAGAACTTGAAACAAGGTGCTCAGTGGAATTGATGAGATAATGATTCTCTAATTTACATGTACTAAGTACTTAGTACTTCACTATAATTCCACAAGATTCACACCTTTAAGAGAGTATAAAGAGATATTCACAACTAGGATTGACTTCTGGGAGATTCACAAGCCCAGAGAAACCCACAATCCCACTCTCGAGGCGGAGTCAAGATTCATTCAAACTTCCACCTTGTGCTTGCTGGAGACATTCAGACAAGAGCTACCAAGAACCAAGGAGAGAGATAGGCCTCTAAGAAAGCTACCCAGGCCCAAGAAAAGAGTCAGGATTTTGAAGGACACAATAAAGGATTTGGACTTTAACTCTTGGCTGCATTTGGGATTATTGAACTGAACTGAAACTAAGGCTGCCTCCAGAAGCTCCCCAAGAAACCTGCACCCAGAGAATGATTATAATTTAGAGAAGACAACATTACACCATATAAAGACCTTTCTCTACTATTTATTCTCCTTCTGGTCCTTATCACTCTATTCCTAGACAAAATTGTTCCTTTTCTGCTCTGAAAAAGATGAAGCAGAAACAAGCTTATTTTGTTCACAGCCACTTTTAACAGGGTCCTAAGAAAAGTACTATACTTTTTCATTGAGTAACTTTTCCTTTAAGACAGAGGACTAACAAGTTACTCAGATCTTCAGAGAGCAAAGAATTCTATTTTGTCTAAGAAAAGATTGTGGTTGTTGTTTGTAATATTCTTCTCTAAAATGCAATATTCTCTGGGAGCAGGTTTCTTGGGGGGCTTCTGGGAGCAGCCTTAATTTTAGTTCAGTAATCAACCCAAATGCAGCCAAAGCAGCAAAAAAGACAGCCTGAGTGGTCATTGAATTCTTTATACAAGCTTTTGCAATTATGGGTGTGCCACAAGCAATAAAAACAGATAATGCTCCTGCATATACTTCTAAACATTTTGTACACTTTTGTGCACAGTATCAGATTTTACACACTACTGGTATACCCTTTAATCCTTAAGGACAGGTAATAATAGAGAGGAGAAACAGAGACATGAAGATTATCCTCCAAAAACAAAAGAAAGGGGGAGCCACAGGTAACCCTAGAGAACTTCTAAATTTAGATGTTTATACAATTAACTTTTTGATTTTTGAAAAAGATGCACTGGCTTTGACAGACAGGTTTTATAACCCACCAGAAGGGCAGCGTCCAGTGCGAGCAGCTCCACTATCTTTAGATAATCGCCAGGTGATGTGGAGAGACCCAGAAAGTGGTGAATGGAAGGGACCAAATAGGTTAACTGCTTGGGGGAGAGGGTTTGCTTGTATCTCTACAGATGGAGAAGGAATCAGATGGGCGCCAAGGAGCTGTATTTGCCTTGTCCATTGGAGAGAGATGGAAAAGACCCTTGAAACAAAGGAGAAGACCCAAGAAACATCAGGTGGTTCCATTGCTGATTGTTCCCACCACTGAAAGAGCATGGAAGTTATGGCAACTGAGTCATGGACATCAAAAATTGTTAATGAGACTGATGCAGGACTTGAAAACCCTCAGGAATCATTGGATTCCCTGACACATGATGAGATTGTTGCAGGACTTCAAAAACTTGCAGGGATCATTGCATTCCCTGACATGTGAAGTAATGGATAATAGATTGGTTTTGGACTATCTCTTGGCTACGGAAGAAGGCATATATGTGACTGTTGTTTATGTACCCTCCTTCTAGGACTTCTGGAAATCTTTTACAAGACCTTGTTGATTCATATTGTTTGTTATATCACTACTTGCATTCATGTTTGTTACACCACATTGAGTCTGTACTGACTATGGGGAAAGTCATCACTGATAGCCTGTGCTTTATTGCTATGTGCTTGTGTAATACCTCCCATGCTGATGGGTTTGTGTACCTGTTTCAGCCCAGAAGCCCACTGACAATCTCTGGTTTGACTCCCCACTTCCCTTGGTGTTTTTCATCTTTCTTCCTGAGAAGTGGGGGGTGTGTGTGACCATCTGTGTTCTAAAACAAAAGGACAGCAGAGCACTTAAGGCTAATTACCTACTCAATGTGTGATAATGGTTCTACAAACATGGTGATGTGATGGATCTCCTCATGATTGGTGCTTGTTGAATGTCTTGTGATAAGGTAATCAGAGGCAAGGATTGGAGGGCTGAGGGAAAGTGTCAGAATCTCTCTGCTACAGCACACTGAGGAGAGACTACTTCAGGCTCCAGACTCCAGAATCCAGGATTCATCTTTGGCAAGCTGCATGGCAGCTTGCCTGCCTCCTTCACTTCTCCTTCTAAAGACCAAGGACTTTGACTGATCCTGACTCTGACTGATCCTGAGGCCCTCCAGAGACCCAGCCTAGTAATTTCTGCAGCCTGGTAGGAAACAATAAAATGCTTTACCTTGATATTCTGAAAGGAAGTCCACCCTCCACCCTTTCCAGAGAGCCATAGACAGTCCCTGCCCTCAAGATGCTTATCTAACATCTCTCTCTCTCTCTCTCTCTCTCTCTCTCTCTCTCTCTCTCTCTCTCTCTCTCTGTCTCTGTCTCTCTCTCTCTCTCTCTCCGTCCATCCATCTATCTATCCTTCCATCCACCCATCCATTCATTTATCTCTCTATCTCCCTATCTATCTGTTATATTTTGGTTGCAATTCATCTGGAAGAGAGCCAGGAGTTTTAGTAGAGTCTGAGGTTATCATGAATCAACAATGTGATAATACTTCCCCCCCAAACCAATTCTATGTTAGATTATGTTAAGAGATACACAGTGTCTAAGACTAAGACTTGGAAAGAAAGAATAATAGTTTTGTGTGTGTGTGTGTGTGTGTGTGTGTGTGTGTGTGTGTGTGCTTTGCTTTGATCAAACCACATTTAGAATACCTTGCTCAGTTCTTAATCATTTTTTAGAGAGATATTGATAAACTGGATAGTATCCAGAGGAGGCCAGTCAAGATTGAAAAGGACCTTGGGATCCTGTCATAGGAGAATTGACTGAAGAAAAAGGGGAGATTTAGCTTCATGAATAGAAGATTTACAGGTGACAGCAGCTGTATTCAAGATTGGAAAGGCTTAAGAATGAGAAAAATCCTAGATTTGTTTAACATGGTCCCAGAAGCTACCAAAGGACCAGAAGTTCTTAGAGGGTACATCATTTCAGGGAGGCAAATTTAGACTTAATGAAAAGAAAGTAATTCTGATAATAAGAGTTGCCCAAAGTGGAATAGCTTACCTCATAATAGGTACTAAGTTATTCCTACTCAGAGGTCTTCAGATGAAGACAGAATGAGGACTTATTAGGTATATTATACAGTGAATGCTTCTTCAGGAGCAAGTTAGAGTAGAACACTTAAGCTTTCTGTTCTAACTCAGAAATTCTATAATGACAAAATTCCTTTAAAAAAATAATAGCTTTCTATTTTTCAAAATACATGCAATATTCACCCTAACAAAACTTTGTGTTCCATCTTTTTCTCCTTTCTTCTCTCCTCTCTCCTCCCCCAAACAGCAAATAATTCAATATTGGTTAAACATGTGCAATTCTTCTAAGCATATTTCCACATTTATCATTTTGTGCATGCGGGCGCGCACGCGCGCGCGCACACACACACACACACACACACACACACTCACAGAAACCAGATCAAAAAAGGAAAAAATGAGAATAAAAACAAACAGGTAAACAATAACAAACAACAACAAAGGTGAAAATACTATTTTGTGATCCATATTCAGACCCCACAGTACTTTTCTGGATGCAGATTGCTCTCTCCATCACATCTACTGGAATTAACCTGAATCAACTAATTGTTGGAAAAAAAAAAAAAAAAAAACAAGTCCATCACAGTTAGTGATCCCATAATCTTGTTGTTGCTGTGTACAATGTTCCTTTGGTTCTACTCACTTCACCCAGCATCAGTTCTTATAAGTCTCTCTAGGCCTTTCTGAAATCATCCTGTTGATCAACTAATATTCCATTACATTCATATACCATAACTTATTCAGCTATTCCCCAACTGATGGGCATCTACTCTGTTTCTAATTCCCCACCACTACAAAAAGAACTGCTACAAATACTTGTGCAATGTGGGGACTTTTCCATTTTTTTTTATGACTTCTTTGAGATACAGACTCAGTAGAGACACTGCTGAATCAAAGGTTATGCACAGTTTGATAGGCCTTTGGGCATAGTTCCAAATTGCTTTGATGGCAAACTCTTAGAGTGGGAAATGCATTGTCAGCCCTGAATATCATCATGTCCACAGAAATATGGTTACAAAGTCTTGGCTAGTTACTAGACAGAAGCTATATTCTTGTACCCTGAGCAATTGTAATAAATTGTTGCTTATTGTTTATAGGAGATATTGTCACCTTAAGGGAGAAATTTAAGCTGTGTCTGCCATATGCTATAAGAATGACAGGTGTCAGGCATAAAAAACCCAACAATAATGTCTAAAGATTACTCTTCATGTGTTGTAGATGTTAAAAATGAAAAATTTTTATTGTCACAATGTATATATGCTTCAGGGACATAAATAATTGCCTTTGGGGTATGAAGAAAGCTGAGCATATTTAAATCCAGTATGTAGATACAGCTTAAAATTTAGTGAAACAATTTCTACCTACATAGAAGGTAAAAAAGATACCAGCCAAAGTGGTAAAGGTATAGAAACTTTAGGGCACATTAATTGTAGCTGCTATTGAGTTGTTTCAGATTTTTTACATTTCTGTTTTTGAGCTTTTCTTAGCCCAAGATACCCGAATGATTTGCCATTTTCTTCTCCAGGTCATTTTATAGATGAAGAAGTAAGGAAAATAAGAGTTAGGTGACTTACCCTGGGTTACACAGCTAGTAAATATCAAGGCTGGATTTGAACTCTTAAATAGAGAGTTTTTTTGATTCCAAGCCCAGCACTCTATCTATTGTACCACCTCACTACCCATTTACTATAATAGCTATAACAATAATAAAGCTAACACATAGTACTTTAAGATTTGCAAATCTCGTCACACATGTTATCTCACTAGTCTTCAATTAACAATGATGCAGACAATATTGTCTCCATTTTACAGATGGGAAAATTGAAGCTGAAAGAGGTTAACTGATTTGCCAAAGATCATACAGCTAGGAGATGGCTGTGGCAGGATTAGAACTCATCTTCCCAGCTCCAAGTCCAACACTGTTAATTGATGTACTTCTTTGGCTTCTAAGCTGCTCAGAGGGACCTTGTGATAAATTATTATCTTGGCACCTGTGGTGCTTTGAAAAGTAGCATACTATGGCTGACAATCCATAAAATTGATTAGAAAAGATGGCAAGTCAGTAAATAATTTAGAAATAGGCATGCATTGGGTTGAGGGCATGGGAAAGGGTAGAGAAGGACATAAATCCCAGGGATCATTGATAACAGATATAGAGGCCATCTAGTTCAACACCCTCCCTCATTTTGCAGTTGAGCAGACTGAGTTATAATGTTACACTTGAGTAAAAAAAAAATGGAAGAGTTCTTTGATTATAATGTCAGTGTTTCCTTTTAGATCTTTTGAAGTTTTAAAAATTAAATATAATCTTTTTTGACATAACCAAAGTCCCCATTCTTTGTCTTTCATCTTTCCTTCCAGACCCAGATTCCAGTGAAAAGAAAGAAAAGAATAAAGTCTTGTGAAAGACATGCATAGTTAAGCAAAACAAACTCCAGAATTGGCCATGTGCAAAAACTGGTTCAATCTTTACCCTGGGTCCATCAGTCCATCAGAAAGTAGGTACCGTGTTTCATCTTTAATTCTTTGCATTGTGGGGGCAGCTAGGTGGCGCAGTGGATAGAGCACCAGCCTTGAATTCAGGAGGACCCCAGTTCAAATCTGGTCTCAGACACTTAACACTTCCTAGCTGTGTCACCCTGGGCAAGTCACTTAACCCCAGCCTCAGGGGGAAAATTTTTTTTTTGGATTGGTTGATCATTGAGCTGATAAAAGTTTTAAATCTTTCAAAACTGTTTGTCCTTAACGATGTTGTCTAAACTGATCTCCTAGTTCTGCTTACTTTATACTGTATTAAATTGTTTGTATAAATCTTCATAGGTTTCTCTGACTTCATCCTTTTGTTAATTTCTTGGGGCACAATAGTATTCATTATATTTATATACTATATTTTGCTCAGCCATTCCCCGACTGATGGGTATCCCCCTTAGTTTTGTACATGTTGGATTTGAAGCCCAGTAGGATGTCAAGTAGTTATGGGAATTATAGGGAGAAGGCTAAATCTGTGAGGATGAGATTTAAAAGGGAGTGGGAGGGGATGGCGGGAATAAAAGGGCAGAAGAAAAGAGGAGCCAAAGATGAAGTTATGGTGGAACACACACAGTTAAAGGCAGGAGAAAGATAGTAAACTGACTCAGGTTGCAAATGAAGAAGTCAACTAGGGCTGCTACTTTGAAAATAAGTTCTTTCTATTCCAATCTTCTCAACAATTATCCATTGGAGTAAGGGTTATTCAGTTTTCCATGCCTTATGCGGTAGAGGCTTTTTTTTTTTTTTCCTTTTTGCTAAACAGAATGATTTACCCTTGCACTTCAAATGGAGCAAGCAGAGGTTATCCAACTGAACCCTTTTCTCAAATTTCCCACATCTCCTTTCTCTGCCATGAAAGAGCAGGGAAACAGGAGGAGGAGATGGCAAAGTGTTGCTCAAATAGAGATTTTCTAAATTGGGAGGAAACAAAAGCTTCTCCCATTTGCAAGGGACATATAGTTTTCCAGAGTACACTTACAGAGAGGTCCCTCCCCCCACCTGACCTCTACCTAATTGCTAGACTAGGACGCCGAAATACCAAGAGATGGGGAGCTGGAGGTGGGACTGAATTCCCCCCCCCCCCTCGCTTTTTTCCCCCTCCACTTAGGCAGTCAGAGAAGTACTGCCTTCCGAAGTCAATCGAAGGGAGGTCGGGACATTGGAGGCGAACAGCTTTGCCATCACGTTCCCGGCTTCTTTTGGAGGGATCAACTAGGAGGAATGAGTGCGGAAGCGCACGGGGAGGACGCGGCGTCCAGATTGTGGCTAGAGGACGTGCGGAGGAGGCTTCGGAATGCTTTCGGTAGTAGCATCTCAACCCCGGACGTCCCATTGCTACAACCGGAGCCTAGGAAGCAGCAACAGGAGCAGCCGCAGCAGCCCTGGGAAAGCTTTAGGAGCCGGGCCACTGCCGTGCGGGAGGAGCTGCGTAGGGCGCACGTAGACGGAGCCATCTCTTGGCTACGAGCAGAACTGGTGAGCCCTGCCATGATACGCGGGGCTAGATACTTTTCTTCTGGTTTTCCTTTACTTTCTTCTTTCTTCTACCTCTCTGATTTTGCCTCTCTCATTCTCTCCTAATTTTTGCATTATTTCATTTGGATATTTGACTCCAAGTGTTTTAACCTCTGGTAGGAAGGACGTAGGACATGCACACGCACACAGAGACAGACACAGAGAGAAAGACAGAGATTCACAGAGAAAGACAGAGAGACCGAGACAGACTGAGAGAGAAAGACCAAGAGAGACCCCGACAGATCCAAGACACCGAGAGGCAGAGAGATGAGAGAAAAACGAGAGAGACAAAGAGACAGAGATTCAGATACAGAGGCAGACAGAGACAGAAACAGAGAGATAGACAGACAACATTCCTGGGAAGAATAGGATGTGTAAGGGGAATAAGGATGGTGGAGGAATGGCCTGCCTTTATCTACAATCATTATCTCATCTTCCAATCTAGAGGCTAACATCCCAGACAACTTTCAATCATCCTAACTCAGCTACTCTTCCATATTTTCAACCTGGGGGGGGGGGGGGGAATGGTAGAAACATCCACAAGTATTCCCTGGGTAACTTGGTTATACTTCCAACAGACTGCAAGTTCTCTAGTCATATATTATACAATGTCATAGATTTAGAGCTGAAAGGGAATGAAGAGGTCATTGATTCCACCCCTTAGGACAAGGAGGCCACCAAAGAAGTCTTTCCTTGCCTAAGGTTTCCCCAAGTACAAATAGGGCAGAACCAAGATCTGAAACAAGGCCTTCCCGATTCTTAGCCCATTAGATGTGTTTGATTTTGTCTTTTGACTTTTACTTTCAGAAAGGATTAATTCGGTTTGAAAGATCCAGATTCAAATGGCAGATAAGCTTCTGTACTACCAGTAGCATTTCTATGATATCTATTCAAATTACCTGGGTGAACTTGTGCAAGTCACACCTTCTCCCATCCCCAGTTTCCTTTGGGGACTAAATGACTTTTAGAGTTCTTTTCAGCTCTAGATCTATGTTTCTATGAACAAATTGGGGACTGGCTGACTAGTGATGATTATGACTGTCCTGCACACTAAAAAGCTTGAACTATACTCATCCTTGTTCTTTTCTTATAGAGTAATATTTTGGAAAAATTGGAAAAAATTTAACTACATAGGGCTACTTTAAAATTTCTTTTTAAAATAATTTACTTAAAACTTGAATACAGAATAGAAAAGGAAAAAAAGCATTGCCATGTGCACAGCAAGACACTAGACAAAATTCAAAATATGAGACAATAAATTCCCATTTCAGAAAAGCGTATTTAATGCCACACATTGTTCACAGAGGTATCCATCTTTGCTTATAGGTTTTTTCTTGTTCTCTGCTGTGCATTTTTAACTTTATTTTCTTCTCCCTTATCCCTGCCAAAGTTAGGATACATACATACACACACATATACACAAACTATGATATATATATATGTATATATACACATACACATACATATATATAGATATAATCATGCACTTATATACATATATACATTCATACACATCTATGTAAAGCAGTACTATGCAACTTTGTCCTTTCTTTCTGAAAGTGGAAACATCATCCTTCATAAGTCCAAGTCTTTCCATATTGTCCAAGTCTTTCCATAGTTTTCTAAATCCATTAATTCATCCTTTCCACAGCAATATTCCACCCTTATACAGACCAGTTATTTTAAATGTTATAAAACAATGTTGATTTATATGGCTGATTATACTGTAGTTTATCTTCTTTTTTTTTTTTTTTCTCTTCTTTTGATTAAATCTATTTTAGCTTTTACTTTTGTGTGATATCAATGATTACTACCCCTGGCTTTTTTCCTAATAAATTCTACTTCTGATCATTGTTATTATGTTTGTATGTATTCCTTATTTCCTATTCCTGTTGATTCTTCTATTTTACTTCTACTCTCTACTTTGCCCTGTTATTACTTAACTTACTCCCCCACTAAGGATTTTTCCCTTGTTCTCTCTCTTCTCTTTCCTTCCCTCTTTATCCCATTCCTGTTAATCTACCCACCCATCCTTTCCCCTTATCCCATTCCTTCTTCCTCTTATTTCTTTATAAATTTAGAAGCGTTTTATATCCATATATATATGTATAGTGCCCTCTTTAACTTATCCCCTATATGAATAAGATTGCAGAACTACCAACTTTCTTCCTCCCTTTAAATCCTCTGTATCAGTTCTTACTCTTGCACCTCATTAATATAACATATATACTCTTTTCAAAATCTTTTCCTACATGATTTTTTTTTCCTGAGGCAGTTGGGGTTAAGTGACTTGCCCAGGGTCACACAGCCAGGAAGTGTTAAGTGTCTGAGGTCACATTTGAACTCAGGTGCTCCTGACTTCAGTTCCTACATGATTTTGCTTTTTAGATTCACATCATACTCATTCTATTCCAATCTTTCTTTTGAACTATCCAGTTACTAATTATAATCTTAGACATAAAAGATTTACATTTCTACATATAAAACATGAAGTTTGTCCTATATTGAATTTTTTGAAATTAGTCTTTGATGTTTATTTGATATTTCTTCTGGATCTTATATAACAGATTTTGTATTAAATTCTGGTCTTTTTACAACAGAATCCTAAAAGCCTGGCAATTCATTGAATATATATTTTTTAAATTTTAGGATTATACTTACCTTAGCTTAATAAATGTGTATTGAATGATAATAGGGAGGCCTACTCAGCAAAATGGTGCTTTCCTCCATTAAGTTACATGGTTTTGCAAACTTTAGAAGTAATTTCTTTTATCAACTTTTAAAAAACCCATTTTTTTAGACTTTCTATTTTTGTGCAATAGGGAAGGCAAATGGTGCAATGGAAAGATTGCTGCAGTGGAAATCAGAGAGCCAGGATTCAAATCCTAATTAAGTTTGTATGACCTTGAACACATCATTTAGTGTCTCTCACCTCTAGTTTCTTCTTAGGGATTTGGACTAGAGGTCATCTGAACTTCTTTCCAGCACTGAATCCATGGTCACCTAGCTAGTAACTGTCGGGGGAGGGATTTGAACTCAGGTTATCGTGACTTAAAAGCCAGCACTTTATATGTATTTTATATTCTTCCATCTTTCTTTATGCTTCCCTCCTCATAAACCCACTCTTTGTCCCTTCTGTGACCTTCAGTAACCTTTAAGCTTTGTTCTCACAATGGATCACACCTCCTCTGATGATTTTGCCATTGTCTCTTCATAGTCTTGATTCCATAGTTTATCAGTTCAACTATATCCTGTCCTCCATCCTTGAATTATTTGCCTTCTAATCTTACTTCTATTCAAATCCATCTTTTTTAATTTTAATTTTTATAGCTTTTTATTGACAAAACATATGCATGGGTAATTTTTCAACATTGACCCTTGCAAAAACTTCTGTTCTAACTTTCCCCTTCCTTCCCTCCATCTCCTCCTCTAGATGGCAAGCACTCTTATACATATTAAATATATTCGCATCCTTCTAGTCCTCAAACATACCACGTACATTCTTTGTTTCTTTCTCTATGTTACTGCAGGAAATCGCACAGCTGTGTTGATTTTATCAAGCAAATTCATGTTCTTTACTCTGAATTTTGCCATTACTGATGTATGACAAATCTTTTATTTTTTTTCTTGATTCTCCATCTCATTGTTTACCATAGCTATTCTAATCATTATTTCAATACAAATATGTTTCTACATGTCTTTTAAATTTACACATTTAGTCCTATATTTTCTCATGAACTTTAGCCTCACATTACCAGTCCTTTCCCTCCTCAGATATTCTGTTAGAATATCAAACTCAACATGTACAAAACATTTTCATTCTCTTTCCAAATCTGCCAGTCGTCCAAACTTTCCTCTTCCACACCACATCCTCCCAGTGACCCAATAATTCAGAATTTTCCTTGAATTTTTCTCTCCCTTATTACCCTCATATCTATCCTCATTTAGTCATTAACACCTACCTCCATTCAGTCCAAGTCTTGTCTTCCAAGTCTCCTAACATCTCTGGAAGCTACCCTTTCTATCCACTTACATAGACATCCTACTTCACGCTTTCATCCTCTTCCATCTAGATTACTATAACTATAGATTTCCTATAATTTTACTTTAATTTTTTGTTCCTCTACACAATCATCAAAAAGCATGTGAGTCTGCTCATGATGCTCTTGTTCTTAGAAGCCTTCATTGGTTCCCTGTTGCTCTTAGAATAAAACACAATTGGATCAGCCTGATATTTAAGACTATTTGCCTTCTGACTCTACTCTACCTTTGCAATTTTGTCCAATTGGGGTTAAGTGACCTGCCCAAGGTCACACAGCTAGGAAGTATTAAGTGTTTGAGGTCACATTTGAACTCAGGTCTTCTTGACTTCAGAGCCAGCACTATCCACTATCCCATATCTTATGACAAGCTATATGATAAAACAAGTATCCTGTTGCACTTTGGGGCACATAGAATCTAAAGTAATGCTGTGTAAATAGTTCTTTATAAATGTTTATTGGATTAGATTAAATAGGAGTGTAATAGGACTAGGACAACTAGGTGGCACAGTGGATAGAGTGCTGAACCTGGAATCAGGAAGAAGTGAATTCAAATCCAGTTTAGACACTTACTGGTTGTGTGCTAGGGATGAGACTTGAGCTAGCAATAATTCTTAGCCCAGAATTTTACATATGTGTTACCTTTTTTGATTCTTAGTGTAATCCAGATAGGTAGTGCTATTATTATCCTAATTTTACTCATAAGAACAGAGAATATTCTAATATAGCATCAGGTTCTTTTATTACCCTAATGTTTCAATTGAGAAACTGAAGTAGAGATTGACTCACAGCTACTTTATGAAGTTGAATTTTAATTTGGGTGTACTTGACTCTAGGCTTAATGCTCTGTCCACTGTGATATCTTGTTGTAGGGTTCCTCCTCCTGTGTGTGTATGTGTATGTGTGTGAATTCAGATATCTATAGTCTTCTAGATCTCAAAGTGTTGCACAAGGACTCCTGACAGGCCCCCAAGACCCTGTAAGAGGTTCATAAGGTCAAAATTATTTTTATAATAAAACTTACACATTATTTATTTATTTAAATACTCCTCTTTCCAACTACATAAATATATTAACAGCAGATTTTCTTCATATACTTCAACCAAAACAACAGATGGAATGCAGAAGCAGATATGAGAATCCAGCTGTCTTATATTAAGCTAGACATTAAAGAGATTTGCAGAAATATGTAAAACAGTATCACTCTTCTCACTACAGTTTTTTTTTGGGGGAAATAGAACTATTTTTCATAAAATATGTTATTTATTTTAACATGTAATCAGTTTATTATTGTTATTTAAAATGAATTAATACATAAATATTTTAAAATTTTGTCAGTCTTAATTTCTAATATGGTAAATATTGATATATGTGATTTACATAAAGAAAAGCTCTTTGGGGTGCTTCATAATTTTTAAGAGTATAAAAGAGTATAAGAGTATATCTGAGATCAAAAAGTTTAAAAACCACTACTTTCAGGTAGAATTATGTGTTTTCATTGAAGAGTAGAAACCGCTTACATTTTCAGAGGCTCAAAGTGACAAGTATTTTGAAACTCCCCTGGACCCACATTTATCTACTATGGGTATGGCCTTCTTTGTGCAAACAGGAACTCATTCAGACCTTCTCATTCTATGAGATTTTTTTACATAACTTTTCCTGAGTCCTTCAGAGAATATCCATCTAGTTAGTAATCAGGAGTCCTTCCTTGAAGTTTTTCAAAATTCACTGGCATATATCAACATCTGTCAATCATGACTTTTTCTAAATGAGTGGGCCTCTTCTTTTCCTATATTTTATATTTATGACAATGCCTTTTACATTATTTCTTAGATGATGATGATGATAGTAATGGCTAGCTAGTTGACTCTATTCCTAATCACCACAAATATTTTTAAATAAATTTATCTCTTTGTTTCATGAGTAGCTTCCAATAGCATTGCAACAACAACAGCAATGTGATGATGATGGTGATGGCAGTAGTGGTGGTGATAGATAGCATTTATATAGTGCCTTAAAGTTTATGAGACATTTTACAAACATTATTTTATTTGATCCTAACAACAGCATTAGGAAATAGGTGCTATTATAAATCTTCATTTTACAGATAAAAAAACTAATGACTGTTGTTAGTAATAAGATATGTCCTTCTTATATCTACTATGTATCTTTGTAGAATTTGAATGTTCAGGTAACCTTCAGATATGTGTCTCCTTGCCCTATAAGAATGGGTAAATTCATATTTGAACATATGGCATTGTATGAAAATGGTTTTCCATGCATAAATCTCATTACTAACAGTTTTGCTCATTAGTTAGTTACTTTTGCTTTAATTTCATTATCATTTTGGAACTGATTTTGTGGAACATGCATCATAAAATCAGTTGAAATAGAATTCAGTCATTTAATTTAAATCCCTCATTTTATAAATGAGGGAGTAGAAACTTAGAAAGAGAAGTTTTTAGAAGGATGAGGAGCAGGGAAGGAGAAAGAAAAAGAATGAGTGTGAGAGAGGCAAAGAGAGAAACAGAGAGAGACAAAGACACAGAGAGAAATAGTAAGAGAGAGAGAGAGAGAGACACACACACACACACACACACACACACACACAGAGAGAGAGAGAGAGAGAGAGAGAAAGAGAGAGAGAGAGAGAGAGAGAGAGAGAGAGAGAGAGAGAGAGAGAGAGAGAGAGAGAGAGAGATTTAATGACTTGCCTATAGTTACACAGATAGTAAATGACAGAGCTGAGTTTGAACACAAATCCTCTGACTGCAAATCTAAATGTTCTTTCTACTGCACCATTCTTTGCTGATGTAGAAACTCTGCTTTATAGCCAGTAAGAGAGGCATAACTAAAGAGTAAAGGGAACAGTGAATTTACTGCCCATCTAATTTTTCTTTCCCACAAGTTCCCTATTCATCTTGGACAGTCATTCTTCTTGATGGTTATCTTCAGCTAATAAAATCCCCCTTCTGTATTTTCCCCCTCCTAGTTGGAGATGCGGTTTCAGAACCAGCAACTTGCCAGAACTTTTGTGGATTTAAACTTGGAAATGCAGCGATTGAAGATTGAAAATGAATTGTTCATAGCTTCTGAATGTCCAACAGTTGGAAAGAACAATGTAAGCTCAGAATAATAAAGTATATGTTGGGAGACATAAAGCCCAAAGAGAAAATATGTTTTCCACAAACAAATCTGACACAAATATCATGAACAGGATGCACAAGCTTCTGAGGTAAATTCTGTAGAAGAATACAACTAGGTATCATGGGGAAATGAAAGGAAAAAGAAAATCAAATTAATGGGGAAAAATGTTGTCTGTATACATTTTGAAAGGTTTCATGGGATATAGAAAAGAAAAGAATATGGTCCATATATGGGGTTGCTTTGCCTTTTTTCCCCCAAGCATCCCCTACTGATTTCATTCATCTTTGACTAATTTAGCTGTCCAAAATCACCTCAGATTTCAGAAATAGTGTCCCCTATTGTTCATCACTTCACATATTGGAGAGTCAAAATATTTCCTCTGGTTGAATGAAAACATTTAAAATACAGCTTTTAGAATACTGCATATATGTCTATTATAGAACTTTTCTTTTGATTAAAAATGATTAAATAATTTTAAAAGTGAAAAATCAAAAGTCTATAAACTTAAGTACTTCTGTCTATTAAAAACCACACACACATCAATAAACAAAAACCATTAGCACACTAGAATATTTGTAACTTAAACACTGATTGGATATAAAAATAGTGTTTTAAGGTCATGTAAAACAGATCTGGCTCACTTATCTATCTTTTCTTCCTTTCTTCTTCCTTCTTTTTCTTTCCTCATTCCCCCCTATCTTTCTCCTTCCTCTCTCTCTCTCTCTCCTTCTGTCCTTTCCTTCCTTCCTTCCTTCCTTCCTTCCTTCCTTCCTTCCTTCCTTCCTTCCTTCCTTCCTTCCTTCCTTCCTTCCTTCCTTCCTTCCTTCCTTCCTTCCTTCCTTCCTTCTTCCCTTCTTTCTTTTTCCTCTGTTGCTCCCTTCTTTCCTTCTTTGGGGGTCACCACAACTAGATTAAGTTAGCAAATATGTCTTCAATCATTTTAATGATGATACTTAAATCACAGAATTTTAGATATGGAAGGGACCCATAGTCCATTTCAACCAAATCATACTCTCCAATAAACCCCTAGAATAATCCAACAAAGGGTCATCTAGCCTCTGCATGAAGGACTTCAATAAGAGAAAATCTACTCCCTACTGAAGCACCCTATTTCACTTTGTGTAGTTCTAATTGTTAATAATTTTTTTGTGATTGTTTAAAGTGGCCTCTTTGCAAATTTTATCCATATCTCCTGCTTCTAGGGTAAAAAAGAAGAGTAAGAGAACATGGATCTGAATTTAAACTTACCTGTCTGACCTTTGGCAGTCACTTAATATTTTGGGATCTTACTTTTTGATGTAAAATGAGGATTAATTAACCTCTAAGAACACAATACACCTTTCAATCAATAATTTTTATAATTCATTCTAATCCATCTTCCACAAAATAGATCCTGAAGTCTTTTCCAGGAACTGCCATCTTTCTCTAATAATAATAATTCAAAGACATATAGTATTTTCAGTTTGCAAAAAATTTTCCTCACCTCAGCATAGCTAAGTGATGTGATTAGTGGCATTTTACAGATGAAGAAATATTTTTATAGATATTAAGTGACTTGCCTGTCATTAGAAGCTAATAATAGTAATAGTTAACTTGAATTTGAACTCAAGTTCTATTCCAGGGCTGTTTTCTATCTACTATGCCATCAAATAGTTTCTCTTCCCTCTCCTTTTACAGTGTTAAAAAATAGTGTTATTAATTCCTTTGAAATTCTTGACCTTTTGTTCTTCCAGATGAATTTTGTTGTTATTTTTTCTAGTTCAGTAAAAATAGTTTCTTGGGAGCTTGATTGGTTTTAGCACTAAATAAATAGATTAGTTTAGGGAGTATTGTCATCTTTATTATATTCACTCAACCTATCCATGAGTATTTGATATTTTTCCAGTTGTATAGACCTTACTTTATTTGTGTGGAAAGCGTTTTGTAGTTTTGCTTATATAATTCCTGATTTTCCCTTGGCAGATAAATTCCAAAATATTTTATATTATCAATAGTTATTTTAAATGGAATTTCTCTTTGTATCTCTTGCTGTTGGATTTGGTTAGTAATGTATAAGAATGCTGATGATTTATGTGGATTTATTTTGTATCCTGCAACTTTGCTAAAGTTGTGGATTATTTCTAATAGCTTTTTAGTTTATTCTCTGGGGTTCTCTAAGTATGCCATCATATCATCTGCAAAGAAAAAAGCAAATGAAAGTGCCTTAGCTATACCAGATCTAAAACTATATTATAAAATATGGTCATCAAAACCATTTGGTACTGGTTAAGAAATAGAGAAGTTGATCAGTGGAATAGGTCTAGGTTCATAGAACAAAATAGCCAATGACTGTAACAATCTAGTAGTATTTGACAAACCCAACGGCCCCACCTTTTGTGGTAAGAATTCACTATTTGACAAAAACTGCTGGGAAAATTGGATACTTGTATGGCAGAAAGTAGGTATAAACCCACACTTAACACTGTACACCAAGAAAAGGTCAAAATGGGTTCATGATGTAGACATAAAGAATGATACTATAAACAAACTAGAAGAACATAGGATAGTTTACTTCTTAGATTTATGGAAGAGGAATGAATTTGAGACCAAAGAAGAACTAGCGATCATTATTGATCATAAAATAGATAATTTTGAAAATATATTAAGTAAAACATTTTTTATACAAATAAAAATTTTTGTACAAACAAAATTAATGCAGACAAGTTTAGAAGGGAAGCAATAAACTGGGAGATCCAAAGGATCTGATAAAGACCTCATTTCTAAAATATATAGAGAGAATTGACTCAAATGTATAATAGTTCAAGCCATTCTCCAATTGATAAATGGTCAAAAGATATGAACAATTTTTAGATGAAGAAATTAAAACTATTTGTAGCCACATGAAAAAGTGCTCCAAATCACTATTGATTAGAGAAATGCAAATTAAGACAACTCTGAGATACCACTATACACCTGTCAGATTGGCTAAGATGACAGGAAAAGATAATGAATGGTAGAGGGGATGTGGGAAAACTGGGACACAGATACATTGTTGGTGGAACTGAAGGAACCCAACCATTCTGGAGAGCAGTTTGGAACTATGCTCAAAAAGATATCAAACTGTGCATACCCTTTGATCCAGCAGTGTTTCTACTGGGCTTATATCCCAAAGAGATCCTAAATGAGGTAAAAGGACCCATATATGCAAAAATGTTTGTGGCAGCCCTTTTTGTAGTGGCAAGATACTGGATACTGAGTGGATACCCATAAGCTGGCTGAAATTATGGCATATGAATGTTATGGAATATTATTGTTCTGTAAGAAACAACCAGCAGGATGATTTCAGAGAGGCCTGGAAAGACCTACATAAACTGATGCTGAGTGAAATGAGCAGAACCAGGAGATCATTATACACAACAACCACAAGACTATATGACAATTCTGACAGATGTAGCTCTCTTCAATATTGAGATGATTCAGGCCAGTTCCACTTGTGTAGTGATGAAGAAAGCCATCTACACCCAGAGAGAGTTGAACCATGGGATCAGTATGGAACACAACATAGCATTCTCATTCTTGTTATTTTCTTGCACTTTGTTTTTTCTCAGTTTTTTCTTCCTTCTTGATCTGATTTCTCTTGTGCAACAAGATAACTACGTAAATGTGTATACATATATTGGAGGAAAAAAGCAGTGTTATTTCTCAATAGATGTAGCACTTTAAGTTTTGAAAAGTACTCTATAGATACAAAATCTTATTTAAGCCTCAGAAAACCCTCTATTGCATTATTCCTATTACATGGACGAGGAAACTGGCTTTGAGAAGTTACTTAATTTGTCCTTGGTCACCCAACTAGCATGGCGAGATTTGCATTTAGATCCAAATTCAACCTTCTGTTCATTCACTGAGCTAGCACTTTTTTCACCTGCATAATGAATGCTTTACTGTGTGCTTTTTGCCCATGGCAATTAGTTTCTAAGAATAAGATAGTGGATCAAATTCTAATTGATGGATTATTAGACTCTTACAGGAAAAAAGAGGAAGAGAATCTGGCCTATTCCTTCAATTACTTTATGACCTTTGGCTAGAAGAAATTTATTGTCATTGTTTATATAAACTGAGACCTTTCTCAAGGTGAATTCTAATTCAAAGAATAGACTATAAACCTTTGTCCCCTTTCCCTCCCCTCTCCCCAAGTTCCTTGTATCTCTTTCCTATTAAAATAATTTATGTATTTTCCAAGAAATGATTTTAAGTAAAAAGGTATCCTTTCTTTTCTAATAGTTAAGTGTTTGACTGCCAACATATATATATATATATATATATACATATATATATATATATATATTTGTGATTAGAATGCATGAGCAATGATGAGTTTTGTGGATATATGAATAATTAACATGAATTAAATCAAATCTGTGGTTTGACTTTGTTGATCCTATGTTATATTTAGGAATTCAAGCACTCTGGTATGGAAAAAGTCATTAAAAATAGTTTCATTGATGCCTTTAAAAATTATAGTCATTTATGTGTATACACTCTTCTCTCTCCAATTGTCTCTCTAATCCATTCCATCCCATATAGCAAAGAATAATGGTGAAGGAAGAAAAAAAATTACCACAATGACTGCATTAGATAGAATGCATCCAACATTCTACCCCTGTGATCCTTACTTTATCTACTGATAGGATGAATGTTAGTTGGAGGTATGCTATATGATTTATCCTCTGAGACCATTCTTGATTTATGAATGATAGGATTTTTTTAAGGGTGCCTTGTATTGGCCTTTTAAAATAATTTTGGTTGAAGAAGTATTTTAATGTGCTTTCTTTTTTGAGGGATAGCCTTTCTTAGGTCTTCTGTTTATTGTTGTTATGGCTTCATGGCTTGTAACATGGAAATACAATGGAAGCTTTTTTCCCCCCAGAGAACTATAGTCACTTCAAATTTTCCAATCTATTCTCCCATTAAGACAATTTTTTAGGGAATAATATTCTATTTATTATAGTAACAGTAAAATGAGTTTTCCTTAATTAAAAAAATTCTTGTAAAATGGTTTTCAGCTATTTAGTCAGTAATTTTAAAGGTAGAATATTGAGAGGCAACAGGAAAATTAAAGAATACACTTTCCTCTGGTAACTTTTTCTCCTTTGAGTTACCTTTTAAATAAACTAGAGGAACAGTGTGACTTCTTAAATAAGTGAGAGATAAAAGGAACCAAGTCATTACCATCTGGGGATTAGAGAGAGTGAGGAAAAGAAAAGTCATTATAATCAAAATGGTGCACTGTGGGCAGTTAGTTCTTCTGAAAAGAAGAAAGGAAAGTATTTAAAATGATGGTGGACCCAGAGAGCTACAAGAAAGTAGTTATTCAAATAGTTTAGTGAGAAAAATAGGGTGTTTTCTTAGAAGATGCTTTCTCTTTCAACTCTTTAATTGGAGGTGGGAGAGACAGGAAGAAATCAATCATAGCAGAGAAATTCCAGCCTGTGTGTTTCCTGCTATATAATAGGACTTTTTGCAACACCTAGTTGAGAGTGGTTGTGAAAGAGATGGTCTCCTAAAATTTCTTACAGCTCTAAAAACTCAGGTTGTGGTCAAGAAAAGAATCAATTTGAAGAATCAGAACACATGCCTCTACTTTCCTTAACATAAACTATCTACTTTTTGGTTTTGAGTCCAAAACTTATGATTTCAATGATGCAAGAGAACTCTTGATGAAGAAACATAACTTTTTAATGTAAATTAGTAACTATTCTGCTACTTATCCTCTTAGAAAATTGTCTGAGTCACTAAAAGGTTAATTGACTTGCCCAGGTTTGCACAGTCAATGGGAGTCAGAGATGGAATTTGAACCCAGAAATTTTTTTTTTTTTTTGGAAGGAGGGCCATCTTTCTAAACCCTAAGCCATGCTGCCTCTTAGTCCTAATAAATAAGTAAACAAATGAATGAATGGTATTTCAATATCACTTTAAGATTTGCAAAGTGCTTTCCTTATATTATCTCATTTGGTTTTCACAATAATCCTCTGAAGACAGGAAGAGCTTCAATATTGTTATTGCCATTTTATAGATATAACATTACAGGACTCCTGCAAGACTCTGACCTGATTAAAAATATTAGGTAAGATTTTAGGGGCTAATCCTGGAAGGCCAATTTCTCTCTCTGGCTTATTACACCCTTCTGGAATAAATATAACAAAACCTCTAAATAAAGATAAGCTATAGTTCATGTCTAGGTTTCCCTAAATGTGGATAACAGGATCCCAGAACTCAAAAAGTAATACATATGGTAGGACAGCTTTTATTGTAGTCGGCTGAAGACACAATTAGTCTACAGCAGCTCATAAACAGATAAACACATAAAACACTGGAGTAGTCCATCAATTTCTCTCAAAAGGGTACTGAAATTAGGGTTGCCATTGAAGCAATTCTTTAACGTTCTGGGAGATCCCTGTCTTTCCCACAAGTTTTACATAGTTCTTCCTAGATCATTTTATCACCCAGGGGGTTAGATTTCATCTAGAAGATAAGTATATTTTGGAGCTGCTGAGTTAGAAGTTAGTTTCCATCAAACTTGCACTCTGAATAATTTGTTAACCAAGGAGGCTCAGGAACAATGGGACCAATTCTTTTCTTTCTTTAAAGAGTATATTGCATCACTAAATCATCTTTCCTCCTAAGTTTTGGTATCTTATTTCTTGATCCTGGGAAGTTTCAAACTGGGAAATTCTTGAAGTTCAGATTATTCATGTGTCTCTTGAAAGATGGTGCTGTCTGGAATAAAGGGTCAGATTCTAGAATCAAACTCTCTAGGGAATTAAAATTCTTATTTCTTTGTTGATGTCCTGTAAATATCCTTCCCAAGCCAAGCCCCAAAATGCATGACATTTAGGCACATTTAGGTAAGGTCTGTAAAGTTTTTTCCAAATATCAGTGTTGTTTTATGTTGTTTCACAACAACCCTCTGGTATAGGGAGAATTTTAAGTATTATTATTACAATTTTATGGATGTAATTCTTGGTATTGGACAGCTCCTGTATGAGCTCAAGGTAGCCCACATTTAAGTCTCTACTGTGTGATTATACAGGAAAATCTATTGATGTCCTAGCTGCTTGGTTTAGGAAAGTCCACCTCTGAAGCCCCATTCAAGCACATTTTTCTCCTGTGTACTTCTGCCCCAAGACAGCTAGTTTCAATTCTTGATTAGGAGAGAATATGGATAGGCATGTAATTTTTCTTTCTGGGAACATGAAACTTTTGAAGAATGGTATTATGTCATCCAATGTGAAAAGAAAGTTCTAGAGAGATGATATTTTAGATGTCTTGGATAAGAGTTCATCTTCCTACCAACCAATCATGAAAAAGTAGCCTTAATCACTAGGAAGCAAGGAGGAGTTTTGTAGCCTATTATGCAGGAGCCAATTCCTGCTGTGTACATCTTTTATGTAGGATGGTGTTCTTAGGCTTATGCTATATAATCCTATTCAGTTGAATGCAGAGCTATCAATTGATTTAGTATTCCTCCTGATTAATCCATTTGATATTGATAAATAAAAGACCAGATGGATCAAGTCAACTGACCAGAGTAACACAGGTAGAATGTATCAGAGTCAGAATTTGAAGCCCAGTTGCCCCCAAATCAGACACAACTTCATCAAACTCTTGCATTTTTCCAATCAAGATTTTAAACTTTTTTTTGTAAATAGCAAGATTTCTTTCAGATTGATATTTCTAACAAATATTATCTAACAAATATCCTAGATAAGTGGTATCAACCTGTCATCTAGAATTACCTCTGAAGTGGTCTGAACTCTCTTGACCTGTTCTCAGCCTTCAGCACCTTCCAGATGAGCTGGAACATATATATATATATATATATATATATATATATATATATATATATATATATATATATATATATGTATATATATATATACATATATATTAAAGAACATTTATTGTTCCCCCAAACATTGCAAAAATCTTAAGGAGAATAGCTAGCATTTACATAGCACTTAAAAGTATACAAAATACCTTACAACTATTATTTCATTTAGTCCTTAGAATAATCTTGTGGGAAAAGTGCTATTATTATCTCCATTTTCTAAATAAGGAAACTGAGCCATAGATCAATTTGCCCGAAGTCACATAGTTTATAAGTATATGAGGCAAAAAATCTAACTCATCTTGAAGTCTGTCATCTCTTCTAATTTTCCTAAGCCTAGGGTCCCACAAACTCAAAACTGCAATCTTATATCCATGCCATGACTAAGAAAACATTTACCATCTAGACAACTGAGATAGTAGCCTCCCCATTGTTCTTTAGATGGCCAGTTCAACCCATGGATCCACAAGAAAGCAGTAGAGATAAATAAAAACAGAAGATTCTCCTAATAGACATGCAATATGACTTCTGTTATAGCATGTGGCACTCTCCACATGTTCTTGCTTCAGAGTTCCTCTCTGGCCCAGCTGCCTGGCATGTTACATAGATATTCTACTCTGGCCTTAAGTAGATGAATTAAGTACATAAATTCTTTGGGTTTTGAGTTGAGGTAAAGGAATTTTTGTTTAAACCCACAGTTTGGGGGCAAAGAATCCCTTTTTCACAAAGGAACTCAGTTCTGGACTCAAGCGCACCAAGGGCTATCCCTATGGAAATTTCATCCTAAAGAGAAGGAATCAGGTTTTTCTTAAACTTGTTGGTTTACTATGTTTACTCCTTGGGGTAGATTCCTGAGGAAAACCTCTTTAAAAAAAAAAAAAACAACAAAAAAACAAAAAACAAACAAAAAAAAAAACCCTTAATTTTGGCTTATAATGCTGGAAAAACTGAGCAAAATAGAGATTAGAGAGTATTTAATAATTTATTAAATGGGAGAGATTAACTGGGACCAAATGGATCCATGGTTTGGTCCCAGGGCTGAATGAGACTATTGTCTCAAAGAATCCAGCAGTGAATGTCAGATACAAGATTCTTTTATAGGGTTACAAGAACCATGACATAATGGGAGAGGTACCGGAATGGGGATGATCTAATGGAGCCAGACAGCTAGGATGACATAATGGAGAGAGATACTGGAGAGGCTCCTGATGTTATAATGATATCTAAAATGTATAAAGGCCTTTATCCCATCAAATATTAAGAGGGAATAATTATAGTCTAAGGTCTAAGATATAAGACCTTTATCCTAACATTAAGAGGGAATGGTTATAACCTGAGGTAGAATAAACTGAATAGGACAATTAAGGAAACTTGATCAGGACATTAAAAGGGAACTGTGGCACAACAGGCTCATGTCTAGAATCTTCCCAAAAGAAATTAGCAGGGATCTGTTCTAGAAAAGTTATTCAAGGTACAAAGTTTGGATATCAGGAATAGGGCAACTATTTAATTATTTCCTTTACTACAGGAAAAAAAAAAAAGATTAAAACAAAAGGCTCATAAGTGTTTTTGTTGTTTAGTTTCTGATGCTCCCTGACCCTAATTTTTTTTTTGGGGGGGTTCCTTGGCAAAGATATTATAGTAGTATGCCATTTCCTTCTCTAATTCATGATGAAGGATGAGGAATCTGAGATTAAAGGATTTGCTTGGAGTCACACAGCTTTAAGGTTTCTGAAGCCAGATTTGAATTCATGAAGATGAATGCTTCTGACTCCAAGTGCAGGGTTCTATTGTTGGGTGTTCTTGTTCACATATAGGTGGGATGAAATGGATCACAGTATCACAGAGTTAGGGCCAGAAAGGAACTTGGATAACTCATCTAAAGCAGTTTCCTCATTTTATAGAAATAATTTGTCCAAGGTAAGTGGTGGATTCTGGATTTGAACTTAGGTACTGATTCCAAATATAATGTTGTGAGCATTGAAACATCTTTTCAGGACCTTACAATTTTACTGCACACTGTGTGTATGTGTGTGTGTGTGTGTGTGTGTGTGTGTGTGTGTGTGTGCAATATCAGGAAGAGAAATAACCAAGTTAAGACAGGAACACAAGGGTAATAATTTGGTGCTCCTGGATTTTCTCACATTGTCTCCTTGCTGTGTATGTCCTGAAAACCTCCTGTTCCTTTTCTCCCTCACTCCTGTCTTTAAGGGAGGCAACCAGAAGCATGTGGTAAGAGCTCTGAATAGTTTTCCAGCACTTTATATTAAAAAAAAAAAAAAGGCACAAAACTTGTAATGGCAATAATAAGGCAGAATGTCAAGTTACTAATTATTTTTATCAATGAGCTTCAACAGCTGACATTTGTTATGGGCATTGAAGAAACAATGTAGACTAAGATTTTAAAGAGGGGATTAAATGAAAGGTTTAAGGATCAATCAGCCAATTGCATGGGATTTCAGTATTTCTAAATGCTAATGAATTTGATAATGCACTTAGTAAACTTCTGTAGAAATAAACTAGTGTCTGGACAAAGAACCTTGAAACAGCTAGGAAAAGGCATCTGGCACCTGGAGTTGGTTCAGAGCAGAGCCATTATTAAGATGTTCAGTCATTGGAACTTGTGGAAATATTGGGGTCTTCTGAATTGTATTCTAGTTGTGATGCTTTTAATTAACATCTGACTTGAATCCTATCTCTGGTCCTGTGTGACCTTGAAAAAGTCAATTCACTTTTATAGTCAATATATATATATATATATATATATATATATATAGTCAATCTGTTCAAAGATATAGAAATATGAGTTCAAATAGGGATGAGGTTGAAATTTTGGGCTAATAAGACCAAGTGCCAAAAAAGGGAAAACAAACCAAACTTTTTTTTTTCATCTTTCCTCTTATACATGAAATTAAAAAAAAAATCCTTTGGGTAAAGTTGCTGAGGCTCTGGTGCATTAGAAAATTATATAACCCAAACAGGGTGATAAAGTGGGGACTGCCTCTCTATAAGAAAGTTATAATTGGAAGTATTGCTGATGGATAGAAAATCATGGAATAGGAGGGATCTGACTTTGTAATGCCAGAGAAATTGAGGCAAGATAGTGATTTGGGTTTTTTTAATATTTTGAGAGGGAAAGATTTACTGGAATCAAATGGATCCATGGTTGGTCCCAGGGCTGAATGAGACTATCATCTCCAAGAATTTAGCCCTGAATGTGGGATACAAAGATTTTTTTATAGGGTAAGGAGAAAGGTATAGGAGAAAGTGGTGACCTGGGAAAGGCACTTGGATCTATAAGATTATTACAGGGATAATGAGTGAGGATGTGGAAATACATTGATCCAAGGGCAGTGATAGAATTTGATTAGTATGACTAAGGCTTGTAAGGAAATAGTGAACCAGGAGAAATAGTCACAATCAGCACAGTGAGATACCAGGGCATTTTAGAGATTAAAGGGTTAAACTTAAAATCAAAAGGGTTTCTACTTCCACTGTTCTAGGGAATAAAGGGAAACATTGACTGGGACTTATCTTAAATTTTAAGTTCCTCTTATTTCAATTCAATAAGCACCAATTATACACCTGATACTTTTCTAGGTGATGACAAAATGCTCCTGTCTTCTAAGAATTTACAAATTCTAGGGAGGGAAATAACTTCTAGAGAATACTTACTAGAGGAATAAAGAAATTAGCCCAGGAAATTTCAGATGCCATTACACAAATCTAATTGTTCAACCAATCACCTGCTTAGTTACTTACTATCCTATAATAAATTATTGGACATCTCCAATCATTTGTAAGATCAACTAGAAGAGACCTCAGAAGCTGTATATCCTAACTGCTTATTTTACAGATAAAAAAAACTGAGAATCAGGAATATTAAGTGATATCAAATGAACATCTTAAAACTCAAAACACATCCCAAATAGAACTTATCTTTCTCTTCAAACTCTCCCCTTTCAAGGCCCCCATCATTCTTCTACTTATCCAGGTATGTAACTTTTGGAGGCACTTTACAAGTATTTACAATTACAATTATACAAACATTTGATCCTCAAAATAACCCTGTAATGCCAGAGAAATGAGCAAGATAGAGATTAGAGAGTATTTAATAATTTATTAAATGGGAGAGATTTACTGGGACCAAATGGATTCATAGTTTGGTCCCAGAGCTAAATAAGATTAACGTGTCCAAGAATCCAGCCATGAATATTAGATACAAGATTCTTTTATAGGGTTACAAGAATGATGGGGGAGGTACCTGGATGGGGATGACCTAATGGGGGGAGGAACCTAGGATGAGGATGACATAATGGAGGGATATTTTAATCTGAGATTCGGCTCCACATCCAATAGTCTGTTCCTTTTTTTTGACTTAATGTCTACAAATGCTGAAAAAGCAACTTCACATAAATATGAAGTTGGAAAAGGCAAGATGTATTTCAGAGCTTTTTCTGTTAAAATAGGACACACATGTTGCATTTGTAATCAGAAAGATGTTAAAGTACACTCCTTATGTTTATTTTTCAAGAATCCATCTGAAGCCAATTACAACAATTACTCTTCTTCCACATGCGACAACCTTCTGGCATGGATTTATATTTTATTATGAATAATTTTATTTTTTGTTTATTATTTTGTGTATGTACCAAAAAAAGAAAAAATAAATTTATTTTGATTGTTATTAAAATACATTCATTTTTTTATGAGGGTTACTCAGCATTACAAAAATTATAGAAGAGGTACACATATGTCAAAAGTTTGGGAAACACTGCTCTAAAAGGTCTTAGCACCACAATTTTGACCCCAAATAAAAACCAAAATAAAGCTAGAATAATGCAAGGATTTATGGCAAGGACAAGTCTCTCCCTGATAACCCCAGAGTTAATCAGAAATACACAAAGCTCCTCATTGCAATCATGTCGGGTCCTTTGCAGCTGGGGAGCACATGGACAGTTCACTGTGAGTTAAGTCTGTGGTCATTTGTGCATTTGACAGCCTCTGCTTACAGAGCAGCAGGGCTCAAGACAATTGTGTTGCCCATTCAGAAGGGCAACCCACTCCAGGGGAGAAGGATGAGGCTTGGAGTAGCTCCACCTGTCCCTGCACAGAGTAGTCGACAGGGCTGCAGAAAGGATCAGATTTCTGAGCAGATTATGTAGTTAGACCAAGGCAGGCAAACCCCAAATTTTTAGAGGCCCGATACCAAGCTGCAAGGTCCTTTTAAATATGCTGAAATACTAATTAAGGACCTGGGGTAACAGGAATGGAGAAACAGATCAAAGAGACTACCAGTTCCAGGACAAGTGTCTGATTTCTGGTTGTTTCTAAAAAAATAATCCCCAAAACTGAGTCTGCCAGGGCAATTCCAACAGAATAAGGGGTTGCAAGGTTAAAGCATAACCAGCAAATCATAATCCAGTAAATTTAAGCAAGGAGTAAAAAAATGAAAAGAACTATTTAAAGGACTTCCAATTTAATCTGAACTAGTAAGATCCCAGGGGGTGGGGCAGAAATGCTTAAGAAAATACACCAATTTCCCCAATTTCCTATGTCTTCCTCCCTTTTTTTTTCCTCATGGAAAGGAATTATCAAATAACCATTCCACAAGAGTGAATCAAAATTCCTCTACATATACATATACATAACAGACTAAAAATCTCTCAAACATAGCAGCAATAGTTACACAAGTTCAACAATTTCCATCCCAAGTTTTAAACACAGTAATACAGTTAACATTCTAACAATTCAGCCACTTTTCCACTCCCCATATCAGTCCAAATTACATTAGGAGCAGGGACGATGATTTTCTTAAAAACTGCTTACTGCTGAAGATGGGTGGAGATGCTCAGGCCAGGGAGACGGATGGGTGTGGTGTGTCATGCTGACAATCAAAGCTGATCTAGGTCCCAGAAGCAAGTCAATATATCTGTAATTTGACCAAATCTAGAACCAAAAAATCCAAATCTAACAAAGAAAGGTTAGAACAGTCTGAGATAGAAAGACTGGTCCACAAGGACCAGAAGACAAGACATGGCCTCTCAGTTATAAACCTTAAAAAAAAACTTGAATATCCAGACACAATATCTCATAACTGATAGATGACCAGACTCAATACTTATTTGCTCAAGTATTTAGGGCATAATGATTACAGATTACCAGATTGGAAACAGCAAGGTATGACGTAATTGAATTGCATTAACAGTTTCTTATTGACCATTGCTCTAATTATAGCAATCAGTTACAGGAGGAAAAAATACAGTGACATATTAACTACAAGCCCAAGAAATTTTACATCCAATAACAAATCCCATTAACCAAAGTTTCAGATAAATCCTAAACAGATATTTACCATAACCTTATATTTATACAAATCAGTTTGCTCCTTTTAGCCAAGAGCCAAGTGCCTACAACTTGATTTTAAAAACGTCTGAAACAGTTTCGAATGAGGGGGGAGAAAAGGATTCTAAATGGCTGCCCTTCCCCCACTCCACCTCCAAAAAGGCAAGGGGGAGGGAAGGTGAACTAAATTTCACTCCAGGCTAACTAGATGCTCCATAGTTGAAGTAGCAAAGAGCAATGGGGGGTGGGGGACGAGTTTAAATCTTCACCTTTGAAGACAAAAGATCCCTACCCCATCCAACCTTTAAAATAGCAGAAATTAGTTGGGGGCGGGGAGAGATTCCATAAAACCCACATGTCTAGCAGAGCTGGATTTAAAACATAACTTACAATGTTGTAATATAGGTAACAAACTCTGAACCAAAATACAGCTTTAAATTCCCAATAATATAAAACTGCTTTTCCTATCATAATTTCAAATAATGAAACAGCATAGTTTTTCTTTCTCTCCCTCGGACCCCATGTGACCATTATTCCTGTAAAGGGCTAGAACTGAGCAAATATACTTGGATAATGGAGCATGTGAGACTAATTGCCAATTGGACAATTCTCTATTAACATGTTTGAAGGATGATCCTCCTCAACTATTCTGTGCTGGCTGGATTGGTGGGTGTAGACAAAAGAGGGGAAGTGACATGAGTGGGTGGAGTAGGAGGAGGAGACTGATGCATTCTCCAGGTGGTGGAGAGTGAGGAAGGAGGTGTGGAGATTGCTAGATCTAATCCCCTGACCGTGACCACAAAGGACCAAAAATAAAGACTTTTGCTTATCCTGACTCCAGCTGATTCTGGGAAGACAGGGTTCTGACATACTCCCAATGGACTTCTCCTAAGTTCTAACTTGGCCAGAGTTGGAGCCTTCAGAAAAGTCAGATCCTTTTTGCTACATACTTTACCTAATGAGAAGCAGGTGATCCCTTTCAGTCAAATTAACAAACCTTCACTTTAACAAACTATTGTTCTTTTAAGGCCTTATCCTTAAAGATAACTAAATCTAGCCAGCATTGGCAACAGTAAAATTATTTCCCACAATTTAAAAACTGCCCAAAAGAATATTCAGAACAAATCTGGCATGCAATGGCATTTCCCAAATTTAGAATCATCAAATTCCTAATCAAATGTCTTTTCCAGCTGGAGTTCAGTTGCAACACTGAAATAACCAATTCCCAAATTTGATCATTTTTCTTGAACTTAACAGAGCTCTTAAATTAACAAAACAAACAAACAAATCACACAAAACACAGAGCACAGAACACACATAGACTGCAGTCAAAACATTTAACACAGACCAGGGGCTATCTGGAAAGAATAGCCCTGAGGGAAGTTTTCGGCTCCAGAGTCTTCCCTCCCATAATCCAAATTGTGTGTTTTGTTTGTTTGTTTGTTTTGTTTTGTTTTGTTTTTGTTTTTAGCCAGATGGTGTCTTTTTTTTTTTCTTTGTAAAAATAACAGCTTTTTATTTTTTCCAAATACATGCAAAGATAGTTTTCAACATTCACCTTTGCAAAACCTTGTGTTCCAAAATTTTTTCCCTTCCCTCTCTATCTTCTCCCCTCCTAGACAGCAAGTAATCCAAATAGAGGTTAAACATCTGCAATTCTTCTAAACATTTCCACATTTGTAAAATTCCACTTTTCACACATTTGTTCGAGAAAAAATCAGAAAGAAAAAAAAAGCAAGTAAGAAAACAGCAAAAAAGGTGAAAATACTATGCTTTGATCCACATTCAGTGTCCATAATTCTCTCTGGATGTGAGGCTCTTTCCATCACAAGTCTATTGGAATTGTCTTGAATCACCTCATTGTTGTTGCTTTTTTTTTTTAAATTTTATAATTATAATTTTTTTTGACAGTATATATGCATGAGAAATTTTTTTTATACCATTATCCCTTGTATTCATTTTTCCAAATTTTCCCCTCCCTCCCTCTACTCCCTCCCCTAGATGACAGGCAATCCCATACATTTTATATGTGTTACAGGATAACCTAGATACAATATATGTGTTTAAATCCAATTTTCTTGTTGCACGTTAAGTATTGGATTCCAAAGGTATAAGTAACCTGGGTAGATAGACAGTAGTGCTAACAATTTACATTCACTTCCCAGTGTTCCTTCTCTGGGTGTAGTTATTTCTGTCCATCATTGATCAACTGGAAGTGAGTTGGATCTTCTTTATGTTGAAGATTTCCACTTCCATCAGAATACATCCTCATACAGTATTGTTGTTGAAGTGTACAGTGATCTTCTGGTTCTGCTCATTTCACTCAGCATCAGTTCGTGTAAGTCTCTCCAAACCTCTCTGTATTCATCCTGCTGGTCATTTCTTACAGAGCAATAATATTCCATAATCTTCATATACCATAATTTACCCAACCATTCTCCAATTGATGGACATCCATTCATCTTCCAGTTTCTAGCCACTACAAAAAGAGCTGCCACAGACATTTTGGCTCATACAGGTCCCTTTCCCCTCCTCAGTATTTCTTTGGGATATAAGCCCAATAGCAGCAATGCTGGATCAAAGGGTATGCACAGTTTGATAACTTTTGGGGCATAGTTCCAAATTGCTCTCCAGAATGGTTGGATTCTTTCACAGATCCACCAACAATGTATTAGTGTCCCAGTTTTCCCACATCCCCTCCAACATTCATCATTATTTGTTCCTGTCATCTTAGCCAATCTGACAGGTGTGTAGTGGTATCTCAGAGTTGTCTTAATTTGCATTTCTCTGATCAGTAGTGATTTGGAACACTCTTTCATATGAGTGGATATAATTTCAATTTCATCATGCCAGATGGTGTCTTAAATAAAAGACACCCAGATTCATACTCTGGAATGCCCAGAGTTGTGCCAACTGGCACAGAGAACCAGAAGTGTCTTAGACACTCAGGTAGAGTCCCTGTGTCCAGAAGACCCTACTCCCAGAATTTATGCATGTCAGCATTTCATAATTCTGGGAATCCAGATGCTAGCATACAGAACAGAACAGGTCTTATACAGACAGAACAGAACAGGTCTTAAGACTTAACCAGATGGTACTCCAAAAGGTACCCAGACAGATTTACTCTCCTATGGCTGAAATGGGGATGTCTACTATCAGGCTGTTGTGGCTGGAAATTATTCTCTTTCGCAGAGGCCCTGGAAAAAAAATCCAGGGGGGCCCGGCCAAGAATTTAGATCTGGAGCCACCCTGAGACCTAAGCAGAGACCCGAAAGTCTCTTATCCCTAATCCTGCTCATTTTCAAACATCTCGTTGGAGAGCTCCAAAATGTAATGCCAGAGAAACTGAGCAAGATAGAGATTAGAGAGTATTTAATAATTTATTAAATGGGAAAGATTTACTGGGACCAAATGGATCCATGGTTTGCTCCCAGGGCTGAATGTGACTATCATCTCCAAGAATTCAGCCATGAATGTCAGATGCAAAATTCTTTTATAGGGTTACAAGAACGATGACATAACGGGAGAGGCACCTGGATGAGGATGACATAATGGAGCCAGGCACCTAGGATGACATAATGGAGGAAGGTACTGGAGAGGCTCCTGATATTCTAATGATGTCTAAAATGGATAAAAACCTTTATCCCATGAAACATTAAGAGGGAATGATTATAGCCTAAGGCTTAAGATATAAGACCCTTATCTTAACATTAAGAGGGAATGGTTGTAACCTGAGGTAGAGTAACTGAATAGGACAATTAGGAAAACTGGGTCAGGACATTAAAAGAGAACTGTGGCACAACACCCTGGAATGTAGTTGCTTACTTATTCAGATTTTATAAATGAGGAAACAAATTTACAGATGCAAAATTGATGAGGGGAGCCCTGAAACTTTCACCCTCTCTCTCCCACTTTGAGGGGAAAGCTTGGTAACTCCCTCAGAAAAGCTCTCCCCTGAGAGACCCACCCCAGGGAATCAAGATAAAGTATTTTCACTTTACCTTGGTGGTGTCTTGTTGAGTCCAGGACCAACTTGCTACTTAGCTTAAATTTAAGTAATCATTTGTCTGGAGAAAACATAAAATCCCTTGAACTTTTGCATTCCCTCTGATTTACTCTTTGATCAAATTGGAAATCCTGTCTCAAACATGCTGTCATGGGTTCCTGGCTTCCACACTTGTTTAAGATCATATGCTGACCTCATGCCAAAATATATATTTCAAAATATAAGCTCACAAGCAGTGCTTCACTTTAGGATTCAAGGACATGTAGATTTATTGCTCCTTATTCCTTGGTCAGCATCCTGTCTACTTTCTGACATGCTTAAATGGCTCCTACAAAACTACAAACAATAGTCACTCCCCATTTCAGTCTTGCCTTGTCTCATTCTTTTGTAACCTTGTTTTTGAGTGGGGATATATTTGTGGCAGCATAATCACTGTCACACATAAAGGCCACCGTCATCATCTCCCCCAGATTTATCACTGGTTTCATGAGTGAGATCTCCCAAAAGATCACAAAAGGCTCCTAACGTTCAGAACAGTATGTCCTCATTAGAAGAACTAAGGGCATTAATGATTAGGGCAGATTTCAGGAGAGTTTCTTAAAGAAGCCAGGAGGATAACGTTTCCTTACAAAGGCTGGTGGGATATCATTAAAGCACTGAAGTAAACAAGTTCTGTTTTTCTACAAGTCCCAGGTATAATGAAGTTATTCACAATATTTATTCATACTAGACTTTGCACATGATAGTGGGTGGTGCATTCAGTTTTCTGAGGGCATTTCAGGTTACCTACTGAAACACTCTGTGCCTTTGCTTGGTATTTGTTTCAAATGCATAGTAGCTACTTCTCATCATGCAGGGAACAGGATCTACAAACGGGAACTGATGCCATATTACAACATTTGGAATGACTGAGGGAAGTCCAAAAGATTAGTCTTGGCTCTACTATATCCTCCTTTCAGTCTATATGTCTTCCATGGTCCTAAAGGATCAATACAGAAGACCACTAATTAACATTCATTATTTAAATTTTGTCTTATGATGAAAGGTATTGAGTTTCTGGGTAATATATCCAGTATTTCCTATTTTCTGCCTGAAACCTGAGTTCCTAAAGACCTTACACAGCACCAAGAATGTCAAATGAGAAAATATTTGTAAAACCCTTAGCACAATTCCTGGCACATAGTATATGCTATATAAATGCTTGCTTCCCTCCCTTCCTTTCCTTCAGCTTTGATTTCTAGGATGGATCTAAACTATGATACTAGACCAGTGTCTCCCAATTCAAATTCAATTGAAAAACATTTATTAAGTTGCCTGCTATATACAAAGCACTAGACTTAGGAGTTGAGAATAGAAAGATAAAATGAAAAAATAGGTCCTATCCTTGAGAAACTTCTATTCTGCTGGAGAGAAATAACATTCAGATAGGTAAATGAAAACTAGATACAAAATAAATATAAGTGAGTTTTAGTTGGTGGGGAAGATACCACCAATAAGTGAATGGTAGCCTAGGACTTTTATAAAGAAGTGGCACTTAAACTGAGCATTGAAAGGACCTAAGGATTCTAAGAGGGAGAGTTAAATAGTCAATGTGTGTGTGTGTGTGTGTGTGTGTGTGTGTGTGCCGTCTGTGAGAAAAGTAATGTGTAAAAAGAGTGGAAACGTAAAAAGTGGCCAGAACAAAATAATATCATCTACTTCTCAGGGTTTTGTGAGGATCAAATGATAAAATAAGCCTTCTAATCCTCTGTCAACATAAATCACACAAAATTCAGGGGAGAGAGAATTGCCACAAGGACAACAGTAGGAACAGTTGCCTCCTGGGAACCTTGAGAAGTGTGTCTTGGACTTAGAACTGCCCTTTTCCCTGGTTCTTTCATTTATTGTAGATCTTTATGACTTTTTGTTGCCTATTCATCTGCTCTGCTGCTGGTCTTGTTCAGAAATCAGGTTCTCAGATTCCTAGGTCCTTACCCTGATCAGAAATATCCAGCCATCTACACCTTAATACTGACAGTTATGCAATTCCCTGTCCCCCCTGGATATCTATCTGCAGTTATTTTTCAAATCCAATCTGTAACCAGGAGAAAATGTCACATTTGCACTTCAGGAAAAAGAGAGAACTACTCTAAACTTTATTCTTATTTTTTTTTTTTTTTCTAGTAAAAAATTCTACAATCTAGTGAACAACTGAATAGTCCTTTTCACCTTTTCACCATCAGCTTTCACCTTAGGACTATCTCTTCATATTCAGTGCTGGGAAATATGGGAATTTAAAGACATTCTAGTTTAGTACATGGAGCACACTTTGTACATGGCCCCCTAAAAAGCTAATTCTGATGTGAAGCATTTTGTTGAGTTAGCCATTCATTCAAAATAATGATGAACTTCAATGCTTTTCTTTTGAACAATGATCTCAGGACACATTTAAAGTAAGAGATTTCTAATCAAAGTAGCATACTAAAATAAATTATTTAGACTAAACAATACATATACTAAAATAAATAATAAATGATAAAAAGATTGCTCATGTATACAAAGCTACATATATTCTTCCATAGTTTCCATACTAACTGTAAAGGAGGGAATAGGAAGAGAATACATGTGATAAAAACATATATAAGATCAGGCATCCCAAGTCTTTGCTAATAATGTCTGGTGATCTTTAAGTAAACTGATGTTTTAGCAGAGATAAGGTCTTCTGTTGCTCTGGTCTCTGCCATACCATTTTTCTGCTAAATGTCTATCAGAAACAACACCAAAGGAAGTCAGAATACTTCTTGTTGCTTGAATGTTTCAATTTTTTTTAAGCAAAGGATCTGCCATTATTATGTAGTAGTCCCAGAATGGAGTGGTTTAAATAAATGTATAATCTATTCTATCACTGAAGATTCCAGTGTCTCCCAGTAAATGAAATGCTTCAGATTGCTAAGAACTTGCCCCCATTCTTACACTCCCTAAATACCTCTTGGCCTTTAAATCTGTTTGAACCTGATGGTTATGAAATACTTGATTTAGTAGCTAAAAATGAAGATTAAGTAATTTCCTAAAACTCAACATATCTAAAACCATATTAATTTTCTTTTCTCTTAAACATTCCCTATCTCTAACTTTCTCTAATACCAGAGAGGCAACACCATTTTCTCAGTCCCTTAACCTTGCAAACTAGTAGTCATCTTCAACTCTTCACAGTCTCTCTATGTCCAATCTGTTGTCAAGGTCTTTTGATGTAATATTCTCCCTTTTCTCTTCTGACACTGTCACCATTGTAGTGAAGTCCCTCATCACCTCAGGCCTGAATTATTGCAATAGGGCTGCTGGTGGGTCTGTCTGCTTCAATCTCTAATCTATCCACCATACAGCTACTGAAGTGATTTTCCTAAAGCACATGTTTTACCATGCCACCTCTTCCTACTCAATAAACTCCAGTGACTTCCTATCATATTCTGCATCAAATACAAAATAAAATACAAAAAAATCAAAGCCCCTCACAACCCCAGACCCTTTCTACCTTTTCAATCTTTTAACACCTCACTCCCTTTTATATATTCTCTGATCTAGCAAAATTGGCTTCCTTGTTCCAGAAACAAGACAATTCATCTCTCAGATGCAGACATTTTTTTTTTTTCCTGGCTATCCCCCTTGCCTAAAACATCTTCTTTTCTCATCTCTGCTGCTGGCTCCTTTGGCTTCCTTTAAAGCCAAACTAAAATGTCATCTTCTAAAGGAAGTCTTTTCCAATTCCTTTTAATTTTTAATTCTAGTGCCTTCCATCTCTAAATTATTTTCAATTTATCCTGCATTTAGTTTGTTTGTATATATTTGTCTGCTTGTTGTTTCCCCTAATAGACTGTGAGCTCCTTGGGAACCTGGCACTGAATGAATAGGTTCATTTAATAAATGCTTATTGATTAAGGGTTAAATTTAATACCTTTAAAGCATAAGATAAGATAGTTTAAAGCAAACTAGTGTTTGTTGTTGTTTAATTCCTTCAATCATGCCTGACTCTTCATGATCCCTCTTGAGGTTTTCTTGGCAAAGGTATTGGAATGGTTTGCCATTTCCTTCTCTAGCTCATTTTGCATATGAGGAAACTGAGGCAAAAAGGATTAAGTAGCTTGCCCAGGGTTACAATGCTAAAAAGTTCTCAGGCCATATTTGAACTCAGGAAGGGTAGGTAGTCTTTCCTGACAGTCTGATGCTCTATCTACTGCACCATTTAGATGCTCATAAACTACTTTATCAGCTCTTAAATTTATATCTCCATGAGATTTTAGCAATGTGTCAGAAATAATTTTGTATAGTCCCATAGAAACTATTACTAAATCAACACTAAGGGTGTACTTATTGCCAGGTTCCAGTAATACTATACATTAATTTTTGAAGGGTGGGTGGTTGTGGTTGCCTTCCCCAAAATGTCCATTGGACTTGGAACTAAGAAGAGTTCAGAGTAAGATTGAAGAATGGCAGCAGGGCCAACATTACATGTAAATAGAGGTAGTGAAATTTTTCCATTTTTAACTTGGGTGCCCCAAATTCTACCACCAGGCATTTATTTCTTTGTGCTGTTGTGCCACAGTTCCCTTTTAATGTCCTGACCCAGTTTCCCTAATTGTCCTATTCAGTTACTCTGCCTCAGGTTATAACATTCCCTCTTAATGTTTGATAGGATAAAGATCTTATATCTTAGATCTTAGGCTATAATCATTTCCTCTTAAGCCTCTCCAGTACTTCCCTCCATTATGTCATCCTCATCTAGGTACCTCCCCCATTATGTCATCAGTCTTGTTACCCTATAAAAGAATCTTGTATTGTACATTTACTGCTGGATTCTTGGAGACGATAGTCCCATTTAGCCCTGGGACCAAACCATGGAACCATTTGGTCCTAGTAAATCTCTCCCTTTTAATAAATTATTAAATACTCTCTAATCTCTATCTTGCTCAGTTTCTCTGGCATTACAGTGCTAAACATTGCCCTTTCCATTCAGCATTCTTTTAAAATGCAACCCTCCTTTAGAGGACTGATAGATCACTGTAATTAATGCTAAGGAATGAGGGGAAGGATCTGATAAGTCACTCTGGAGAAGCCATATGATAGCATTGGGTTTCTGGTAGGAGGATGGGGAGGATGGGAAGGACATAAAAATGAAAGAATTGAAGTACAGAAAAGGGAGGTAGGTGGTGGCAGCATCCTAAGGACAGGCTGTCTATTTCATTATATTGCCTAGGTTTGGTCTTCCATCCATTCTGGATATTAATGGACTGAATATCTTTAGATGAGTGAACTTAACCTTTCTTTTTGTCTCAGTTACCTCAGCAGTAAGATAGGGATAATGAATTTGTCTCTCTGAGAATTTGGGAAAATTAATGAGCCACCTGGAATGCTTTTTTGTTCCTCTGAAGAAAGCTCCAAACATTATCTTCATCTCTTTGATTTTAATTTAAGGGAGAGAGATTTGATAGCTATCTTTCCTTACTACTAAAAACAAAATCTTTGAGTCAAGGGCCCTTTTCCCATTATAGACTCTAAAATGAACAGATTAAATCTAACATCCCACATGATATAAGTCCTGATGGAAAATACTCTTTGTCCCAATTCTGTTGCTACTTTTGTACAATGCTAAAAGATTTTGTAATTTGAAGCATTTTATCTTATCAGACAAATAACTGCTGATTAATGTCAAGTGGGTGTTCACAAAACACTACTTAGGACTGGAAGAGAAAGTTTCTTTGTTGTAAAGACTCCTCTATTGTTAGGGATAGCATTTCCCTCTCTCCTTGCCTCTCTTTTTTCAGACAAATAATTGTTGTTTGTCCTTCATTTGTTGTTGTTGTTGTTGAAGCAATTGGGATTAAGTGACTTGTTTAGGATTATACAGCCAGGAAGTGTTAAGTGCTTGAGGTCAGATATGAACTCTGGGCTCCTGACTTCAAGGCTGGTCCTCTATCCACTGCACCACCTAGCAGCCCCTAGTCCTTCATTTTCAAAGAGGACTAATACTATCATGAAGTGATATCTTGAGTGAATTGAATGAAAAAGGAGGCATTTGTGCAAAATCATCAACCTCACTATTTATTCCCGGGTCATTGAAATCCAGGGGTAGACCAAAGTCAAGATGTTTGTCAGTCTCCAGGAATGTAGGCCGAAAAAGTTATGTTGAAAAGATCTGAATGAATTTAAACCTAATTTCAGCTGCTTGTGCTTAGGCATAATTCCTATATATTTGCTTGAGAAACTAAGTTTGCATAGAAACAAAAGGATTACATTTCTGAATAGAGAATGGAAATGAGTCTTGTATGGTGGAAAGAGCATTGGGAGGAACTGGTTTTAAATACTGCCTAAGATGCTTGCTGTCTGGCTGATGGTGGGTAAGTCATTTATTCTCTCTGCTATTGTTTCTTCATAGCAGACTAAATAGTCTTTGGAGTTCTTTCCAGTTAAATGCATTTTCTGATGCATTGAAGGGCTCTGAGGATGGAGAAGTTCTCCAAAACCCTGGAAAGATAGGTTCCTTAGGTTCCTTATGTGATACTGGAGAAATGATTTCAGCTGTGATTCCTTTTGTCCTATAAATTTTAGAATGGGCCTATATAAGGTTGAGAAAGCCCCATTCCCAACCTTCCAGAAGACCCCTAAATAAGAATGAGAATCTCAATATTAAAGAGGAGAGTATTTCCTTCCCCTCCATTGTCTGCCCTTGGTAATTCATTCTTCCTAAAAACTTCAAAGAGGTATTATGAAGATTAATAATCTTTGTAAAACTATTTAAGGGATTCATCTAGAAGGAAAGCTTTATATAAATTAAAGGTATGTTCTCAAGCATCCATTAAGACCTAATTTGCAAAGGAGTTGATAGTTCCATAAATATACATGAAATCTGACTCGTGTGTATGAGGGTGGACTTTCTTAATCTTTGAAGGACATAGTTCAAAGGGTATTGGTGGGACTAATCTAATCTCTGTATATGTTTGAATTATTGTTCCTAATAAAATGTTCCTAAATAGTTTTATTTATTAAGATGGACATTTATTGTGAATTATAAACATACCAGTTCTGATTGTTAAATCTATTAGTTAATTTATCTCTGTTCATAGGATGGCTTTGCATGATAGTAAACCCAAATCTGAGAGCTATTAATTCAAAATAAATTGTAAAAATATGTCTAAACAAGGTACACACTCTGATTTAGCAATCTTATACAGTGGTTTTTTTGGAGATAACAGTATAAAAGACAAATTAAATATAGTTAGCATTGTTGCTATACTTAGTGCTTTTAAAAGGCACCCACTAGCTATTCAACCACAGCTACATAACAGTTGTTTATCAGGTTTATGAAGAGTTGTTGTTTTTGTTGTTGTTTTAAAGCTAACTTTTCTGCCAGATGTGTAATTAATAAAGGCCTTTCACCATAGTACTAGGTGTTTAGAACAGGCTCTTTGACAAAAGACTAGTTTATGGAAATTAATAAATACAGAACTTATATACAGTGATATAAGTGGTCAGCTGATGGTAACAATAGACATAGTAGATAAAATAATACATAGTGTACTATCTAAAAAAATTTTCATGCTGTGAAATCCTGTGAATCTCTCTAGCAGATTTCTAGAAAGTCTCACATTCCATAATATCCTACTCTCTTGTTCCCCTCCTCTCTCTAATCCTAAATGGCCTCACTCTGACAATATTGTAGAGGGCAGGACAGAACTCTGGAGAAATATACTTGAAACAAGAATAGATACAACAAACTGTTAATTCAATGTGATTGATAAGAAAACATATATACTTAGAACTTAATAAGGTGATATAATGGTTCTTTAGTTCACACATCCTCAGTATACTGTAATGATATAATTGTAATAGAATATTTAAGGGCTCAGAAAACTAGGGACAGGATCAGCCAGTCAGAGTGAACAGACTCTATTTCTGACCATCCTCATAGTGACTATCCTGCTGAGACCAAGGTCTGGAGGATCTCCAGAAAGCTAACCCGGACATTACACAATAGGATGGAAAAAGGTGACATTAAGTTAGAAATTGAAGATTGAGTAGGAAATCAATAGATAAAGAGAGGGAGGTAGGGCTTTTGAGATATAGGAAACAGTGAGATTATTCATAACTACAGAGTCAAGAAAGCATTGATAATTTTAGCAGAGTGGTCTAATTCACCTGGAACAAAGGAGATTTGGGAAGGAGAGAATGAATGAATGAATGAAAAAAAGAAAAAAAAAACATTTATTAAGTGTTTACCATGTGTCAGGTATTGAGCTGTATCGAGGATGCAAATATGAAGATAAAGTACTCCTTGATCTTAAGGATTTTATATTATAATAGAGTAAAAATGCAAATAGGGGAATGATGACCAGGAAAGAATATGACTAGGAAGGCACAGAGATGCTAAATTTATTCATAGGACAACTGATTAACATGCCCTTTCCATGAACAATGGTGATATGGTTGTATTACTCTGATCTGAGCCCAGTCCAGGGAGACTGGAGAGAAGACCAGCATGAAAGGAGGGCGGGTGACAAGATAATTGGGACCAATAGCTGGAGAAAATGTGAATTTTGGACTAGGGCAGGGCACACCAGATATAGTGGGCTTATTGAGCCTGAATTTACTGTAGGAGACCTTGATGATCATTCCCTGGAGTTTGAATTTTAATTGACAAGTAATAGAAAACTGTTGAGGATTTTCGAATACTGGAATAATATGATCAGGTTTATTGCAGTTCAATTCAACAAGGAATTACTATGCATTTGCCATGAGTAGATCTATTGAAACCCAGAATCCTTTCAAAAGCAGTCCTAAAGTGGAGGTTTACTTTGGGTCAGCATTTATTAAAATCCATATCTCACAAGCCTTCATCTGATAATTTTCTTTCACCAGATCAAGCCAAAAGGGAGACATGAATAAATAAATACCTACTATGTGCCAAGCACTCTCCTAAGCCCTTCACAGATATAATTTCATTTAATTAAACAAAGTAGCAAAGCAAATAACAAGGAAAAAATAGTATCAAACATATGGAGCAGGAGATTCATTTGCTACTTACATTATCAGCAGGAGAAAGAATAAGTGTCTCACACAACAAATTCCCCTAAGTCTATATCCCAAATGGAATTTCTGTCTGTAAAAAGATGCCACTTGCAGATCTTTTAGAGAGATGTTCATTTTATCTCCTGATCTCTGAATGTCACTGCCTGAGCAGTTGTCTTTGCTTAGCTATAAGGTGTTGTGCTACTAGCTGATTGTTCACTGGGCTGCTACTGGCACCTACTGTTCTTCCACTTACTTGCAGCTGATAGGAAGGTACAGCATTTTTGTATGTTTGACTCATAATTCCCCACCTTCTTTTAGCTCTTTTGTGATTCAGACTTAGAACAGGACCCAGCCAACATAGCCATATGTGTCTTTTGTCCTGCTTTTTCTTTCCCAAAGCAGCAATTCTCTGAGCCCAATATGCTATTGAGGGATTGTATTTTTTCATCTTCATCATGAAACAAGTTACTGAGTTAAGGTCATATAAATTATCCATAGAGCTTTTCATTAGCAAGGCTAATGAAGGGGTGAGGTAGAGCTAGTGACATTTGTCCTGCATTTTTTTCTTAAGATACACTCAGTTTTTTTCTTTACATATGCCTAAGAAGGATTAATTTGGCAGTAATAGAAACTTTAGATTGTAGTAGGGAGAAATAGAAGATAGAAAGAATTATTCAAAAGCTATTTGATAGTTCAGGTGGGTGGTAATGTAGGCCTATACTAGAGTGGGTGACAATGAAAATAAAAAGGAAAGAAATGTTGCTGTTGATAGGATTTGGTAACTAATGCAATATATCTTGCTGAATTAAATTAAGTAATACTATTATAATCTCTTGTTCTGTGCAAGTCACTGTGTTTGGCACTAGGGTAAAGAAATAAAATTGCAGGTCTTTGCAATTTAGCAACATATAGTCTACTAGGGAGTTGAGATGTATTTGCAAAGAAATACAATATAAAAAAATCAGATTAAGGCAGAAAACAGATGCAAAATACTCTGGGAAAATGTTAAGGAAGAGAAATAACTTTCATTTGGAGTTATGGGAGGAGTGGTAGTAACAGAGAAGGCTCCAAGGCAAAAGTATTCGAGCTTGGAGGAAGAAGTTTTTGTATAGGAAAATGAATAGACTAATTAATTAGAGAATTGTTTTGGGAGCTGTTTAAAGGATAAATTATCTAGGGGATAGACCAATTAGGATGTCATTATAATAGTCCTGAAGCGAGGTGATAAGAATATGAATTACATTAGTGATGAAATGTGCAAAGAAGAAGAGATAGGTAGAAAAGATATTGTGGGAATAGAATGAGATCTTGGCAATTGATTGAATTTTCATAAGAGGTGAAAAATATGGAAGAGTTAAAGATTACTCAGATCTTTTGAATTTAGTAAAAGCTTAAATATCATAAAAAGAAACAGGGGAGTTGCAAAAAAAGGTTGATTTTGGAAATAACATGATAAGTCATTTTTTGACATGTTGAATTTTTCAGGGTGGTATCTGAGCAAAAATGTCCAAGAGATATCAGAGATATGGAACTAAAATTCATAGATTAAAATTAATGCAGAGGTCTGATTGTCATCGTCATCTACATATTGTTTATAATTAAAGCCATGGTAGAAAAGATCAGTAAAGGAGAGAAAAGAGAGATAAGAGGGATGAAAACAGAACTTTGGGGTAATACACATTCAAGAAGTAGAAGAGAGTCAGTTAGGTGATGTAGTAGATAGAGCAGCCCTGAAATCAGGAGGCTCTGAGTTTAAATTTGACCTTAGAAGCTTAATACTTCCTATCTATGTGACCCAGGGCAAGTCACCCCAATTGCCTCAGCAATAAAAAAAAAAAAAAGTAGAAGAAAGAGGGTGAACTGGTATCAGGTAGGAGGAAACTGTCTAGAGGAAGGAGTGGTATATAATGCTATATAAAAATCAAAGTTAAAAAACACTGAGAAATGACCACTGCCTCTAGTAAATAGGATGTGTCTTGAAGAGAACAGTTTTGTTAGATAGATAATCCAGGAACAAGATTGCAGGAGGCTTAAGAGAGAATGATTGGTGGACCAACTATGTGGTGCAGTGGATAAAATATCAAGCAAGACTTGTGTCCTAATACAGTCCTCCCCACAAAGTCACTTAACCCTGTTTGCCTCAGTTTCCTCATCTGTAAAATGATCAAGAGAAGGAAATGGTAAATTACTTTAATAACTTTGTCAAGAAAACCCTAAATGGAGTCATGAAGAGTTGGATACACTGAAATAATTGAACACATAAGAGATCTCTCAATCATCTCTCTTATTCCCTTTTTATCCCTCTCCTTCCTCTTTCCCTGTTGAAGTAAAATATATTTCTGTATTCTGTACCCAATTATGTAAGTGTATATTTGTATCTTCTTTTTGACTAATTCAGATCAGAGGAAAGCTCAACTGTCAACAACTTCTCCCACCTCTTTGCACCTTGTTTATATAAGTTTCTATTTATCCTCTTTGACTATGTGGAATAAACTTCCCCCTCTTCTCTCTTCCTCCTCATTCCCTACTCACCCAGCACATTCTTATTCTAGTCCTTTTTGATTTTTTTTTTTAAAAGATCATTTAAACATAACAGACTGACTCCTAGGTCTCCCATATAAATTAACCTTTTATATATGTGTGTCTAAAGGGATACATATAATATCCCCACATTAGAGTGTAAATAATTTCATTTTAAAAATCTCATAAGATGGCTCACTTATTTTTTTATGTTTCTCTTGGTGTCCGTAAAATCCTTCAAAATTTTATGGAACTATCTTTTCAGCTGAAATTCTTAAAAGTCTTCTATTTCAATAAAACTTCACTCATATTTCAAGCTCTTTGCTCCTTTACAATGCTAGCTGCCAAATCTTGTGATCCTGATTCTGACTTCTCAGAACTTGAATTTCTCTCAGCATGTTTTTTTTTTTTTTATTTTGAAAATTTGGACTTTGGTTATAATGTTTGGGGAGTTATAATGTTTGGATTTGTTTTAAGAAATGACTGGTGCATTCTTTTTATTTTCACATTAACTCCTAGTTATTAAGAGATTTGAGCAGTTTTCTTTTATGACATCTTTAAATATGCTACCCAAACTTTTTTTTTTTTTCAGGGGGGAGTGTATGATCATGATGTTTAGATAGTCCAGTGCTTCTTAAAATTTTAAAATATGTTTTCCAGATCATTTTTACTATGATATATTTAATATTTTCTTCTACTTTTTCAGTTTTTTTACTTTGTTTTAATATTTCTTCTTGACTGGAACAACAGGAATCTTCATCTCCTTTTGACCCATCTAATTTTTAGCGAGATTATAAGTAAGGCAAGATTTATGCCTCTTGGGCCATATTGTAAATTCTCTTTTCAATTCTTTCTTTCATAAGTCTCATTTCTCCTCTCCCTTGCCCCTGTTTTTCCTTTAGTGCTTTTAATCAATTTAGAAAAATATTTTAAAGCTCTTGTTTCAGCTCTTCCAGGAATTCTATTTTGCACAATTTGTACGCAAACTTTTTTTCTTTGATGTTTTGCTTGTGGATGTTTTGGAGTCAGTCTCTTCTTCTGGGTTTATGTTGTTAGCATTCCTATCATCTTAATAGCTTTTTATAATGGTATTCTTCCCTGAGCCCCTCATTCTAGTCTTATTTTTTTTAAAACTTCAGGTCTGAAGTTAAGACCAGACTCTACTCATTTATGAAGGAAATATCTGGACTGATATTTGTGTCCTCTGGGTTCATGCTATTATTTTTTATTTTTTTTTATTTTTTTTTTTTGTGAGGGTCAAGTACTATATTAGAGCATTCCAGGATTTGAGGGTCAGTCCAGGCTGGGAACTTTTAAGTTTTTAGTGATTTCAAAATGGTCTGATTAAGGACAAAGTCTGAATTGCCATCCTGATCTGACTGCTCCGAGTTTTTAACCTGGATTCAGATTTGAATAAAATACCCATGCTTGTGGCTAAAATTCCAGTAAACTTTTGCTTGACTTAGCCACTGTCAGTCAACTAAAAAGTTGTGCTGATTCACAGTCACTGAAGTATAGGTCCTCCTTTGGTTTTGGATTCCTGTCCTGATCATATTGCTACCATGTTATGACTGGTTTGGAAACTGGAATTAAAACTCTGCTCTCCTGGGATCAGAGCAACTCAGCTGCTGCTTACTTCTGAACTTATTCCTTTATTGGTACATGGCTAAGATCTGCAACCACTTAACCTGGAAATATACCCCTAGGTGCAGGTCCCTTCCTTAGTCAGATGAATTTTTGACCTGGAACTCAGTAATAAGCAATAAAGCTGCAAGCTAGTACCTATGATATTCCACAAGTTTAAGCCCCCTTGTGCTAGATTTGAGACCTTTTCCAGGATTCACTGACCTCTCTGTGTGCCTCCCTATGTTGATCTGGGATGAAAAAAAAGTTCACTGTGTTTTTTTTTTTTTTGTTGTTGTTTGTTTGTTTGTTTGTTTGTTTTTTTTGTTTTTGTTTTTTGTTTGTTTGTTTTTTTAAAATAGGTTTTTACAATAGAAACACAATTATGTGTGCTTTCTGGATTTTTTGTAAATCTTGTGGATAAAGCTCACTTGTATTTCTTCTTGCTACAACACCATTCCTATACCAATTCTTGTTAATTGAGCGTGTGTCTCTGTTTTGTTTTAACTATTTCCTTTTGCTTGTCTAGTAAAAGAAAACATATTGATAGGTGCTGATGAGCTGTAATATGAGTGTTAAAACGTATAGTTTTTTGATGGTGCATGTTGGCAGGTCAACAGAAAATTTTAATTTTAAAAGATTAATATAGAGGATACTTGTGTTTTTGTGGTAGGAAAGAAAGAAAAAGAGTGAGAGATTAAAAATCTGAAGGAGGGGCAGACAGAATGTTCATTGAGGATGAATGTAAGTGCTTTTGATAGGAGTTGTGCAAATTGAACTAAATTCAAAAATATATAGATGGAAGGGAATAGACTCAAAGGCAAAAGTGGACCAAAAGGACCATACCATCCTTTGAGATCAGAACAAAAATGAGGACATAAAGGATTTTGAGGTATGGATAATGATGAATAGCCTCCATTTTCTTAATTGATAGGAGATGAAGTCCTCTGCAGAGAGGTATAATACTTGGCAGTCAATATATGTACAGGAGGATAGGAAGGCACAGAATTAATAGGTCTTAGTCCTGCTGAATCTCTTAATGAAACTTCTGAAGTCTGACAAGCATTAACAAACTAAAAAGAGTTAAAGACTGATAATTCTGAGTCTCCTAACGTGTTAATTTAGACCCACTTCATGTCTAAATTGGATCTACCCTTTTTCCTCTGATGTTGGATCTTGCAAGTTTCTTCTTGCTTCATCTCATTGAGTGAATAAATTTATCCAGGCCCACAAATCAATCAAACTTAAGGGGAAGTACCACATGAATTTTCAATTAATTTCTCCTATTTAATTCATCATCTTGCTGAATCAGAGAATTTAAAATTGAATAGGACATGAGGGATCATCCAGTCCCACTGTGATATAGAGCAATTGAACTAATTAGAAGCAAAAAGTTGCTTAATATGAGACTCAGATTTCCCATCTTTAAAATAGGGGCCTCATTATTGCCCTGACTAATTCAGAAGGTTGTTGTGAGGTTCAGATTATATATAAAATACATGAAAAGATCTGTATTATATAGTTAAGGAAGCAAAGGTTCCAAAAGTTCAGTGATTTAGATAATGTCATGTAGCTAGGTACTGTCAGACCCAGGGCTAAAATCCAAGTCTTGTGATTCCCAATCCCCTAGTAGGCTCATTAAAACACAGTAGGCAATTTAACAAACTCTGGTACCTTGGATCTCCTAATACTTCCTTCCTTTATAACTAACTAAAATTTTTGGATTGTGAACTATAAAGAGGGAAAGTTTAGGGGTTATTAACTAAGAGAGAATTGCATAAACTATTACCTCTACCCACTTTGCATAAGCATTTCTTATGACCAACCTACTTTTAGTGGTATGCAAAAGGGAAATGAAATTGCTCAGAATCTGTTTTTGTTTTCAGTAAAAGAGCTCATTTCAGAAAGAAATTGGGTTCATTAGATGTACATTAATCCTCTCTCCTCTGTAGGCCTGTCTTTTTGGGCATTGTATATATATTATAAATTCTTCTATTTTACTATTCTACTTTGAAGAATCACCCCAAAGGGACAATTTTCTAAATAATAATAATGGTAATAATTTAAAATGCCCCATTGCCATGGTGAAAAGTATTTTATGCTGTAGGATGATTTTTGCAAATGTAGCTTTATTTCCAGTGTGTTTAAACACATTACATGGCTCCCACATGAAAATTCAACCTTAATTTCCTTCATATAGAGAATGCAATGCACTTGGCATTGAGCAGTATTTACAATACATAAATGGAGATATCTTTGCAAATAAACTTTTTAATTAAAAAAAGCCATTTGCCTCTTTGCTTCTGGAAACAGGATAGGTGGCCTTGTGAGAAAGAAGCCCATATGCCCCACAAACCCCACAGTTGGTAATACTGAATTTTATACAATTGATAAATAGTGGGAAATAAATTTAATGTGCAGTCTCTTTTTAAAAAATACTAGGTACACTGTGTCAGAAAATTTAATCTTTCCACCCCTATTTTTGGAGAGTCCAAAAATGCCTAATTTTTGAACAGGCTGTGCTTACTCTTCAACAGAGAAGATTTAACCTAAATATATATCTCAACTTGGAGTTCAGGAATTTTTTGGAGTAAAGTGTTAAATAGCAATGGAATGTTTCCATTGATAATAGCCCTTCTCAGAGAAGCAACTCCATCTTTAGGAGGATTCTGTAGCTAAAGGACTAATGCCCAAGTCATACTCTGCCTTGATTCAGACATTATAAACAGCTCAGATATTAACAAAACCAAAGTGAATGTGAAATATCTATTCAACACTCTCACAAATCTCTGGAGGATCTTTTATACCTCTCAGGAAAAATATAAGAGGAAATGATGGGTTACTGTTTCATATTTCAAGTATTTGCCAAGGTTTACTTAATGATTCTTTTGTGTTTTAAGCATTTCTTCTGTGGTGAAGAGAGAGCTTTCATATACTTAATATCTATTATTTTGTATAGCAAATACCTCTCCATAAGAGACCCTGTAAATTTGGGAATAATCTAGACTTAAGTCATAACTCAGATTTATTCAATACATTTTCATGGATTTCTGGTATCATGGCCTTATATTGACCAGAGAGTACTAGAAAAAAAAGTAAATTCCCCCTTTTTTTGAAATCAGACCATCCCATAAATGAACCTGTCAGTGCCTAAGTCTAGACACTGGACCCTTTATGGGAGAACCCTAACCTCCAGCAGGATCAAAGGTGACATACTTTTAAACAGAGCCAGACAATATTTTTTATGTTGTCAGTGTTGTGATTTCGAATTGGGGATAGATCTGCAGATTCTGAAGACCTAGTGGATGAACTCAAAATTGCTGCCACTGATTAATATGATATTGATTGATGTATAGATTTTATTTACCCCTAAATAGATTATAAATTCTGTGAATATAAGCAATGTATTGTATACAAGCAATGTAATATTACTCATATTTATGTGAACTAGCCTCTTTTTTTATCTAGTACAATGTATGCAGTGAGTGCTTGCTCAATAAATGTTTATGCTTACAAATTAAATGTTTGAATGGTACTCAAGAGAAACAAAACAACAAGAAAAAACTCCCTGCATAATTATTCTGACCTTTTCTTTTGATACAGCACTGAAGATAGTGTTAGGAATTCTTTTTCTCATTTTTCAAATTCTTTATTTTAATTTTATTGATATCTAATCTTTACATTATTTTCATTTCTCAATATATTTCTTTTTCACCCCCTTTCCAAATGTCATTCTGTATTACAAGTTAACAAGATGAGAGAAAAGAATCTAGCAAGATTAGCCAAACAAATCTGACAGTATATACTACACCCACAGTTCTCTTCACTTCTACAGAAAACTGAGAGAGAGGTGCATTTTATGTTTCTTCTTTGGGACCAAGCTTAGTCAATAATTTTGCAGCATTGTGTTTCAATTTTTTTATGTTCTTGCTTTTTCCATGTATATTCTTGTAGTCATAATGTATTTACTTTTCCCAGAAGTCACAATTTCTTACATCACAGTATTATTCTATTATATTTATGTATCACATCTTGTTTACTCTTCCCCAATCTATGGACATACTTTCTTAAAAGTGCTGTTTTTTTTTTTTTTGTTTGTTTTGTTTTTGTTTTTGTGTATATGAGTTATTTCCTTTTGTCCTTTTATCCTTTTGTCTCCCTTGAATTATATGTATTAATTCAGTCAGAGGTTCCTCTGTATGTTCATTCTTTCTTGTTCCCTATTTGGATAGACAATCTCTCCTTTGTCCCTTGCATCTTTCCCAAACAATATCCTTCCTTTATTACAAATAAATAATTGACATATTGGCCATGTCCAAAAATGTATCTTGAATTCTGCATCCTTCATCTCTACCACTTCTCTGCCAGGAGGTGGGAGGTATGCCTGCTTCATCATCAGATTAGTCACTGACTTGATTAGGAATCTACAGTATTTGTGAGTTCGTTTCCTTTACATCTGAATAAATTATTGCTTACTTTACTCTGCATTAGCTTATATTTCCTCAGGTTTATTTGAACCTATCCCTTGGATCTTTATTATTGCATAATATTACATTTCATTCAAACACTGAACCAAACTTTATTCAGCCAGTCCCCAATTGAGAGAAAAATGCTATGGATATTTTTGTTCATTTAGGTCCTTCTAATAAGTTTTCAAATAGTTACGTAACATAAAGAGAGTCATTTTTTTAAGCCTTAGGGTCATATAACTGTCTGCTATATGCAGAGCACAACCTGGACACATCTTGTAGCTATGCTGCATTTAAATCTCCTTCTCATTTTCCTCAGACTTCTTTAACTGAGCTTGTGGCCCCAAAATGTCCTTCACTAAAAGGATTTCCCTTTTTAGTTCACAAATCAAGTGCTTGTGACTTACCATCATCTTATCTTTAAAGGGTTTTTGTCTTCAGGGAAGAAAGTCTTGACTTTTTAAGGTATTTTTTTGGAGGAGTAATTCAATAGCAATTGGGCCTGACATTATTCTTTCTCCAGATAACCTAAGGAGTCCAAACATAGTTAGAGATTGACTGTCAGGGGGAATCAGGGGGAAAAAGATAGGAAAGTCTTCACTGTCCTGTCACTTTCTTGAGACCTAACAAGGTCAGCAAAGATGGGAGGTTTGTTA